>NC_058408.1:81165193-81364027 GCF_002201575.2 Neomonachus schauinslandi
TATATATATATATATATATATATATATATATATATATATATATATGATTTTTTTTGCCACAATAAAAGTAAAAAAAAAAAAATTAAGTCTGTCCCAAAATGGGAAGCTAATCTGACCACATTACATGGACACCATCTTAAGATGGATATTGGGTGGCAGTAACCTAGTATTGATACAGTGATTATATGGATTCAGTGATCCAGTACCTTGAATTAGAGTATTTTTAAATAACTCCCTTGTGATATCTCAGACTCCTTTTAGACCTATTTGCCTTGGTGGTTGGAGTATAGGAGCCAAGACAGGACTTCGGTTGCTATGGGCTGTGAGCTCTGTCCCAGAATCCCCCGCGCAGGTGGGAATTCCTGCAAGGCTTGAGGGCTCACAGAATAACGAAGCCTGGTCCACTGCAGTGCAAAGCGCTTACCAGTGTGCTGTGTTTTCCCCGAACAGTGTTCAGCTACAACACGGATTCCCGCCAGACCTGCGCCAACAACAGACACCAGTGCTCCGTGCATGCCGAATGCAGGGACTTCGCCACGGGGTTCTGCTGCAGCTGTGTGGCTGGTTATACGGGGAACGGCCGGCAGTGTGTTGCGGAAGGTATTCGGCTTTGGGGGCACCTGGGGGGCTCAGTCAGTTAACAGCCCAACTCTTGGTTTCAGCTCAGGTCATGGTCTTGGGGTTATTAGATCGAGCCCGGCGTCGGGTTCTGTACTGGGTGTGGAGCCTGCTTGGGATTCTCTCTCTCCTCTCTCTGCTCGCTCGCTCTCTCAGAAAAGAAAAGAAGGTATTTGGCTTTTATGTGTTCCATTTGTGCGGGGAGAAGGAGGGAGTAGAGTCTTTGTTTTGGGGTTTGTTTTGAAATGTTGGCCTTTGCCCAGATCTCTAAAGGTGGGTAGTGTTTTTAGTAGATACTAGATTTTGAATGATATTTAATCTCTCATTCCATTCTTTCTCATCCTTCTCTAAAGGGCGTTTCTCAGGGAATGCCCACTTTTGTAATATGGTGAGGTCTCTTTCTTTCCTATGCAATATTTTTCTCCATCTGGGAAATGACTGCCCATGGGAGCCCATCTTCACAACTGCCTAGCGTGGGACAAAGGCTGAAGTGTTGAAATAATGCAGCCTGGACAAGGCATGATTAATGCCTCTCGTTTTCCTCCGTTTCGTTCCAACCTCCTCTGTGGCATTGCTCACAGACCTGAGTGTCCTAATGGTTGTTAAGCCCCAGCGGGGCCACAGTCGGCAGGCGTGGACCAAAGTTTGTAGTGGGGAAAAGTGTATTCCAATCACCGTTCCCCTCAGGCTATCCTTTCTTCATGCCCCTGAAATCACAGCATGATGATGGTGGAGCATAAGGGGTGCACCAGTTAATTCTGGAGCACCAAACCCATTGTGGGGCTGACTCCAGAATGGATTCAGCTGTGGGTCCACAGCTCTTCTGAGCTTTGGCCCCAAGAGGACCAACTAGTCCTGATGCTCTCGGGTGAGCAGGAGAATCTCGGCAAAAGTCTAGAGGGTCGGGATAATGGTTTACTCAGAGAGTGAGACCTCTGGGAGCCTGGGCCATAAACTAAGATTAAAACAAAAGCAACAAAAAAACCCTACCATCCTGAACCTTTGTCCCTTCAGACGCCAAGTCACCTCACTTGCCACAGTGATCACTGGTCATTTGCCTCGTGTTGAATAAGGAACCTCAACTGCTTTGCAAAATTTGACTAAATAAAACTCAGTTGGAGGAATGGTTTCTGTTTTTCACATCCCCAGCCATAGCTGTAGTTAAATCACTTATTTTAATTTGGTAAAAAAAAGTTTCCTTCTGGGTCACAATGAGATAAAGTGAGTTTTGCTAAATACCATCTGAAGCAATGAAAGAAAATTACGTATACTTTTCATGTTAATTTGGGGGGATGTTTTGAACTTCTGTAGATGGGTTCTGTTTTCTTTTAAATCCCACTACCCCAGGTATGATGTGCCTTTTGCTTCTTTGTTTTAGGCTTGGCTTTTATACTTCTCTCACCCTGAGAGAAGCTTCCAGAATCTACAATGAAAGCTCATTCTCAAAGAGCAATCTCCTTAGCTCTTTCCATGCCAAATATCAGAGCTGGAAATGCTGAGCAGTTTGTGTTTGGTGGCAAACTCAGCTATAACAAACTGTTCAGCTGCATATTTTGACATTATATACACGCCCCATGAAAGTTCTGTGGTTTAAATATTTGTTGGATTCTTGCTACTTTTGAAACATTTTTCTGGCTCAAGGTTTGGTGGAAAAAATTTGTTTGGTTTCCTTCGCTTGGCTTTCCTGCTTGTTTCTGCAATTGTTTGGGGGATGAATTTTTCGATATTAGTCTTCCAACTTCATAGCACTCCCCTGTGCAATGACACAATTTGTGTGCAGAAATACTGTGTGTGTCGAGTGTGCCTTGGCTTGTCAGTGACCCTACTTAATGGCTCGGGCATACTGAACACAGCAAAAGGTCTTCTGAACATGGGCGATGATGCTCAGGTGCGAGCCCGTCTGTCCAGTGTTATTCAACAGACTTTCCTGGGAACTTACTGTGTGTGGAAAACTCTGCTGAGTCCCAAGGGAAGGAGCTGGGTATGAACGTCCTGTCCCTGGTAATCTAGGAAGAGAACCAATGTATGTGCAATCGATAGCTGATCAAGTTTAATTCTGCATCAAACCTGAACAGTCCAAGGTGACTTATTTACCTCTTCCTTCAGTTTTCTTAAAAATATAATTAACACCCTTGTTTAAAGCTCAGAGTTTGGTGGGTTTTAGCCTCTTCACTGAGTTGTGCAACTGTCACCTCTATCTGGTTGTAGAACATTTTTATCAGTCCAGAAAGAAACACTGTATCCGCTAGCAGTCATTCTCAATTCCCCCAGGCCCCTGCCCCTGTCCACAACTGATCTACTTCCTCTCATTGAGGGTTGTCCTCTTCTGAAATATTTCCATTTCATTCCATGGAATCATAAGATATGTGACCATCTGTGTCTGACTTCTTTCACTTAGCATCCGCATTTTGGCACGTGTCAGTACTTCGTCCTTTTTTCTAGCTACACGTTCCATTGTGTGGTTATACCAAGCGATGGACATTCTGGCCATGATGAATAATGCTACTAAGAACATTTGTGTACAAGTTTTTGTGTGGACCTAGGTTTCCTGTTCTCTTGGGAATATACCCAGGAGTTGGAATTTCTGGGTCATATGGTAACCTTCAGTTTTCTTATTTGAATACAAGAATGACTTCATTTCTTTAGATCTTACATTTTCCTGATTAAACAGGAATATATGCAAGCTATAGATATTCACAAAACATAGAGGCATATATTATAGAAAATGAAAGTTTACTGTATTGCCCTGAGTTAACCCCTGTTAGCAGTTTTGGGTATCTCTTCCGGTATTTTCCCCAAGGTACATGCTAACATTTATTATTAATGTGTTTTTAAAACAAAAATAGTATTCTCTATATATTATTCGGTAATTTATGGAGAAAGCTTTTAAATTTCCATAGTAGGTTTCACATCTTTCCCAGTTGTCTGAATGGAACAATCAACCACGAACACACCCCCGTCTATGCGAGCCAGTCCTGGGCCGTTGGCCATGTTTGTGTGCCGAGTGATACCGGCAGTGCTCATGTCTGTTGCAGCTTGGGCCGAATGAAGCTCCAGGACCCAGACTGACCGTCCTCACCCTCAGTGAGAGAACCATATTTGAGCCAGAGCTGCGTATGAAGATGTGTGATAGATCAGGCTGCCAAGTGGCCCAGATTCCCAAGGACCATCCATTTTGGCCCTCTGTCCCAGCGAAATTCCTAATTCTGTCCCTTATACACTCAAAAGTGATCAGTGATAGGACCACCTAGTTCTAGATCACCCATGACACTGTTCTTCTCCTGAGATTATTTTATTTGTCCCTGAATTTCCTCTATCACACAGTGGCTCGCGTTGGAGCTACTTCCGTGCTGTTATCGGTCAGCATGGGAGAGAAGCAGGACGTTGGAATTTCTAAGGCTCACAGACAGTCGTGGGTATTGTCCTCTTGAGAACAACTGCTTTGACTTAACCCAAAGCCCTTTACCCCAATGCTGTTCTGCCTCTTTGCTTTATAGGTACAGATCCTCCCAGGCATGTTATTCTTTTTGAAGAAGCTGGCTTCTTTTGTTTCTTGCTCAGGTTCTCCCCAGCGAGTTAATGGCAAGGTGAAAGGAACGATCTTTGTGGGGAACAGCCCCGTCCCCGTCGTCTTTGAGAACACCGACCTCCACTCTTACGTGGTGATGAACCACGGACGCTCCTACACAGCCATCAGCACCATTCCAGAGACCGTTGGCTATTCTCTGCTTCCTCTGGCCCCTGTCGGAGGCATCATTGGATGGATGTTTGCGGTGGAACAGGATGGGTTCAAGAATGGGTTCAGCATCACAGGTAATTCACCTCAGATACTACAGTTAGTGGTGCCTGGGGAACCTGGGGGTGAATGGAAAGGGAACTCGACGTCTGCAGGCAACTTACTGATGAGCATTTTGTGGCTCCCGAAAGAAGATGTTGAGGTAAAATCATCACTAATATTTTTCGTTAGTGTGTGCTCATTAAGGCTATCTAGAATTGCATTTTCATCAGGGAGTGATTTCATGGTGGAGATTCAGAAGTCTCCAGCAGAGCAAATGGGGTCATCTCATACAGCCTCCCCCACCGAAGTGTGGGGCTGTCCCAGTTTCCCTCATTCTGTTTCTCATGCCTGCCTCCACATTCCCAACCAACCTGATCTGGTATTTGACATTGCTTCAGTATCTGCTTGGAGAAAAGAAACCTGTCATTTCTAGCTGGAAAATCAAGCCTGATAAACACAATCCTCCCAAGTTTTAGAAAACCTGACTTTCCTTGGAGCTTCTTAGAGGCTGTGCCCTGTCAGGGACAGTTCAGTCTTTAGCGGACACATGGGCAGATGGTTGGGGGAATGTTTCCATAGTGTGGCCGTGGCCCCTCCCACGTTCTGCTGAGCCCAGCTCCCCTGTGCATGCTGGAGGCCCTTTCCAGGAACAGCCTGGGTGCAAGAGACTGTGTCCTTCCTCCCCGGGCACTCCCAGGACCTGGAGCTTGTTCTGGGTCACAGGAACCCATCGCTGCCTCTGACTAGATCTGCTTTCTCCCCACTGCCTTGCCTCGCTGAGTCTCAGCCACGGCTTTATTGCGGAAACACCATGAAGCAGGGTCTCTAGGCTTTGCAAGGGTAACCCTCCAAAAGTTCCAGAGCATAAATACATAGCCTCCTGAAATGTGGCCATTTTAAGAAAGGAGCGGATATATATTTGCAAAAGGGTGGCCCTCCCTGTAAGATATCAAATGTATGGCCTAATATTTTTTCCCTCTATCCCTCAGGCACATAAATACATCCTGAGTATTACAACCGGGTTCATGTTCTCGTGCAAATGTGCGCCTTCCTTTGCAGACACAGCTGCGCTTTGCAGTCAGACCCACGGACGCTACTTCTTCCCTGCGCAGCTTTTCAAATTGGTGTTGCTTTGTCTGTGGGTTGATTTAAACTGGTGATATCTGATGTGACAACGTCAGGGTCAGCAGGGCCGAGGGAGACTTGGCAAATTCCCTGCCCCAGCAAATCTCTGTTACTACAGTGGTCCTTAACGGCCCCAGGACCTGGATTAGCGCCTGGATATCTGCCTGGGACTCGGGTCCTTACTATAAAGCAGAAGTTGTCACACTTTCTGCCAAGGGGCAGATAGTAAATCTTTGCTTTGCCTCAGTATTCTAGTCTGTACGGTCTCTGTTGTAATTCCTCAACTCTGTTAAGTCATTGCAGACCGAAAGCAACCGTAGATAATATGTAAATGAGTAAGCGTGGCTGTGTTCTAATGAAACTTTACTAATGGGCACTAAAATTTAAATTTCATATAATTGTCACGTATTATATGTGCAGACCAAGGGGAGCTGCTGAGCCAACACCCGTTGTGGGTGCTCCTCAGGTGGTTTCTGGGACCGGTGGTGCTTTGCCCTGAGCAACCCACCCATCCTGACCAGCACGCTAACCTGTTAAAACAGTCGTCACCATCACTGACATTTGACAGAGCACTTTTTTAACATACTTTATCTCATCTAGTTTCCACAAAGTAGCCTGTATCCATCTTTTATCATCGAGAAATGGAGGCTCGGGGGGTTAGGTAACGTGCTCAGTCAGTACCTAGCACAGCTGGGAGTCAAACTCTAGACCTTTGCTTTTTCCAGCACTATTCCTGAGCCAGCCCCATCTCAGAGGCTGGTGCGGGGCAGGGAAGCAGCTTCTCTCCTCTGCGCACGACTCAGCTGGGCCACGTGCATGTCCCGGCTCTGTGCTCAGCGTCACCAGCTCCGTTTCTCCCAACCAAACTAAAGCACCCGTGGAGGAGGTGCGAGCCTCCTTCATAAGCAGCACCCCCAGCCTAGGGCTGACATGAGGGGGCTCCCCAGGCGGCAGAATGACTGACCTTGCTTTCCAGGAGGCGAGTTCACCCGTCAGGCCGAGGTGACCTTCGTGGGGTCCCCGGGCAAGCTGATCATCAAGCAGCAGTTCAGCGGCATCGACGAGCACGGACACCTGACCATCGACACGGAGCTGGAGGGCCGCGTGCCCCATATCCCGTTTGGCTCCTCGGTGCACATCGAGCCCTACACAGAGCTCTACCACTACTCCCGTGGGGGTGAGCCGCCAGCGCCGCGTGGGGGGTGAGGGAGTAAGGGAGTCGGGGGTGAGGGGGAGGGGTGGAGAGGTGGGGTGGGAGGGTTGGGGGGACAGCCCCAGCTCCCCACTGACTCCAGATGGACCCACTGTTGGCCAGGGCCATCCCCTGGGCTTCCTAGCGGGAAATAGACTGGCACTAGCTTATTAAAATCACCTTTTCCCCTAATTACAGTCATAGTACACACTAATACAAAATTAGTGTGAAGAAATTAAGCATAATGGTAGAACTGGGACATAATTAATATTAGGTTTAAATTATTTCCTTTCAGCCTTTCCCCCATTTATATATAAAATACCCCAGTAGAGGCGCCTGGCTGGTGGACGGCGGGGAGTGTGGGACTCTTGATTTTGGGGTTGTGGATTCGAGGATTCAAGCTCCACCTTAGGTGTAGAGATTACTTAAAAATAAAAATCTTAAAAAAAAAAACCCAACATATATAAATATAATATTTCAACATAGATCTTATAAGTCCTAGGGTTGTAATGTACAGCCTGGCTATTACATCTATATGTAAATATATGTACATATGTATATATGTATATATCTGTATTTTAATTTACTATTTTAAATAATTTCAAACTTACACAAGAGTTGAAAGTAGCACAATTTCCATCTGCCATTTACTCACTTCCACCAATTGTTAACATTTTGCCATATTTATTTTATCATTCTCATATATATATATATATATATCTTGCAAATAATACATTTTTTTGAAAGTAAGTTGTAGTCATTGTGATCCTCCACCCCCTAAATAATTCACCCATTTTTCTTAAGAACTAGAACATTCTCTTATGTGGCCACAGTGCAATGTTCACAGTCAGGAAACTTCACATTGATGCAATATTATTATGTGCTCTATAGTCAGGTGTATAGTTTTTATTTAAATAAAATTGCAGTTATACCCCATTATTATATCTTCATTTTCCAGTTAATTTCAAATCCTGAATATTTTATAGTTTCATTCAGTAGGCTTTGAAAACACTTTTTAATGAATCTGCACGATTGTCTTATATGGCTATTAATTTAAACCATTCTATTTTCTAAAGCTTAAGTTATTTCCAATTTTCCCATCCCATAATGAGTTGAAAGGACCATCTTCATCATAAATCTTGACCAAATTTCTGATTCTTTTCTAAGATTCAATTCCTAGAAGTAGAGTTGCTGAGCCAAACAATAGGAACTTTTTAAAGGCTCTCATTAAGTCGCCATCCGGAGAGGTCATACTAATTACCACACTCTGTGGCTTGATTGGGCTCTTCCGGGGACCCCGAGGGTTGGTGGCCCGGAGGTGGAGTGAGCAGCAGGATCCCAGTCTGCCGTCGGCCTGCGACCAGCTGGCGTTTCTGGCAGCACAGCACGTGGGAGCTGGACAAGAGGCAGCTTACATTAATCTTTTATTTATCCTCTGGCTTTTGTTATGAACTACAGCAGAGCACACAAATATAAAGAGCCTTTTATTCTTTTTTATTTATTTATTTTTTAAATAGGACGTTGAGAGTTTCATCGTATGGGTGAAAAGCAAGCTCTCTCCTGAGTGGGAAGACTGTCTCTCTTCTCCTCTGTTGAGGTTCGCTCATGGCATTAGAGTAATTTTTCAGAAATTGGCTACTGAAACCCATTTAGTGTCTCATTTTTTTTTTTTGTATCAGAGAACTGCTTCATCTAGGGTGATACATAGCCACCACTATTTATTGAATCTCAAGTGAGATAATCTATATAAAGCTGTTAGCTCTCTGCTAGTTACAGGGTCAGTGCTCTATAAATGGTAGTTTATCTTAGTAGTATTAGCCTGCGTGGGTCCAGAAATTTTACACACGTATGTCATTCTCACCCCAACCCATGTTGTAAAAGAAATGGCGGCTAAAGAAGTTGTAACCGGCCTGCGATCGCACACCTTGTGAGTGGTGGTGTCAGTTCAGGTGTATCTGCTTTCAAGCATGTGCCCTTTCCCCTGGACCTTAATCTCTGGGTTGGTTCTGGGTGGCTTCAGAACTTACAAAGAGCACTTGATGAGAGAAAGCAGTAAATACTACTAATGCAAACAATACCATAATAGTGTGGGAAATCTAGGTAGCACGAGTCCCAACACAGAAATTAGCGGTCTTACGTAATCCGTTCCATCTGATCTCTCATCTGGGCTGGGAATACTGCCCATGGTTTTAAAGCCCTTGACTAAACCTCTTGCCTCGTTTGTTGCCCTGCCTTGTCTCCCTTCTTCCCCCCACAACACATCCCAGTGATCACCTCCTCCTCCATGCGGGAGTACACTGTAATGGAGCCTGAGCAAGATGGCGCTGCCCCTTCCAACATCTACACTTACCAGTGGCGCCAGACCATCACCTTCCAGGAATGCGCCCACGACACCTCCCAGCCGGCCCTGCCCAGCACCCAGCAGCTTTCAGTGGACAGCGTGTTTGTCCTGTACAACCAGGAGGAGAAGATCCTGCGCTATGCTCTAAGCAACTCCATCGGTCCCGTGAGGGGTAGGAATGGCAGCTCAGATTGGGCATTGTGTGTCTGCCCGCACATCTGTGTCTCCTCTGGCATGTGTTGTTTTTCATCTTTTACTCTCAGTAAGAAGAAGAGGATGCTAGAGTATGTCCTGACAGAGATAAATAATGTTGCCATCTATGATTCTAAAAACTTAACACATCTCTGTGTGGGGTGGAGTGAAGAATGCTAACCCATTGAGGTACCTTCCAGAGCAGACCATCCGAAGGCTATGGCTGGCTTTGGCAGCGCATTTCGAACACTCATGCTCAGCCTTGGGAATGCTCAGCTCAGGGTCTGAGGAGATCTAAATAAAGTCTGATGAAGGTCAGGTATGGAGCCTACAGCACCCCCCGTCCTGTGGTAGCACATCGCTGGCGCTGAGGTCTGGTCTGTGGGTGCTTCTGGCTGCATGCAAGGTGCTGGTGTTTGGAGAGCTAGCATGCCGTCTCGGTGTCAGACTCCACATCACCTGAATCTTCTAGCCCCATGGGCTCTGTATATTTGGGGTCTGGCATTAGGGTCTAGAGTTCTCTTTTCCAGTTCTCTTTAGTGCTCCCTGCATACTCAGGTCACCTCTCCAGCTCACCACATTTGTCCTTGCTTTGCTCCATAAAGCAGAAGGAGGGCAGGTGTCTTTCTTCCTCCTTTGACAACACTGGCTCTAGGCATCAGGGGTGATACATTTTTTTTTTCTTAAAAGGCTTGGCAGTAAACATTCTAGGCTTTTCCAGCTCTATGGTGTCTGAAGATCTCAGTTCTGCCGTTGTGGCACAAAAGCAGCCGTAGACTATATGCAAGTGAATGGATGTGGCTGGTTTCCAATAAAACTTTATTTACAAGAACAGGCATGGATCTGGAGGGACGTGGTTTGCTGATCCTGCCCCAGGGTGGCACAGGAGTTGGCTGGTTTCTTGTGCCAGGGCCCTCTGCCGTTCTCTGGGTCATCAGCTGGACCTTACTTTCTGTGGAAGGAGGAAACCTGCAGGCGTTCCTGAATTACTCACTTGGCCTCCTTGTCTCTCCTTCACAGACGGCTCCCCGGATGCCCTGCAGAATCCTTGCTACATCGGCACTCACGGGTGTGACACCAACGCGGCCTGTCGCCCTGGTCCCGGGGTTCAGTTCACCTGCGAGTGCTCCATCGGCTTCCGAGGGGATGGAAGGACCTGCTCTGGTACAGCCATCCCTTCTGACTTGTGGGGGCTGGGGAAGAGGCTAGGAGGAGGTGTCTGGAGTCTGCAAACCAGAGGGCCGGGTGAAGCGAGGTTGCAGGGGTGAGGGAAGCCCTGGGGGACGTGCCGAGCCCCACACCTGGGGTTCCTACAGTCATCTTGTAGAACTGAAACTCTGTCCCCGTTAAACAACAGCTCCCCATTCCCTTGTCCCCCCAGCCCCTGGCCACCACCATTCTACTTTCTGTCTATGAATGTGACCCCTCTATGTACCTCATCGAGTGGCATTACACAGTTCTTGTCCTTCCGTGACTGGCTTATTTCACTGAGCATAATGTCCTCAAGGCTCATCCACGTGGTAGCCTGGGTCAGAACTAACTTCCTTCTTAAGGCGGGAATCACATTCCATTGTGTGCGCACACTACCATTTTTTTTAATTCATTTGTCTGTCTGTGGATCCTTGGGTTGCTTCAATTTTTTTGGCTAGTGTGAATAATGCTGCTAGGAACATGGGTGTACAAATACCTGTGTGAACCCCTGCTTTCAAGTCTTTGGGGGCATATACTCAGAAGTGGAATTGCTGGGTCATAGCGTGATTCCATGTGTGATTTTTTGAAGACACTCCACAGTGTTCCCCACGGCAGCTGTACCATTCCCACCAACAGCACACAAGCGTTGCCCTTGGCCCACGTCCTTGCCGACCCTGTTATTGTGGCTTATTTATATATTTATATTGATAGTGGCCATTCCACTGGGTGGCAGGTTTCATTCCCGTTTCTGTAGCTGAGAAACACTGCGGCTCATCAAAGTGAGCCAGTGACACTGGACATTGGAACTTGAGTCTGTCTAACACATGCGTGTTATGCTGCCTTCCCACTGAACTTATTTGATTACAATTTATTTATTTATTTTAAAGAATTTATTGGAGAGAGAGCGAGCATGAGAGAGAGAAAGAGAGGGGGGAGGGGCAGAGGGAGAAGCAGACTCCCCGCTGAGCAGGGAGCCCAATGCGGGACTCCATCCTGGGACCCTGGGATCACGACCCGAGCCGAAGGCAGATGCTTAACTGACTGAGCTACCCAGGCGCCCCTAATTATAATTTAATTTTGAATACTGAGCCATGACAGCCGGTATTTCTGCATTTGTGACTAAGTGTCAGTCCACTACCAAGGGCCAGTTAGTTGAGGCCTGACTCAGTGAAGAGTCCATCCACAGAGGCAACGAGTGCAGGAATGTCAAGCCTTCAACCAGAGCCGCCTAAATCTGCAACAGAGGGCTCGCTAGCAGATGTAGGAGATGCTAGAAGGAAGTTCCCCCAGTGAAAGAGTGGCATGCACATGTATGTTTGCCAGAAAGGTGAGCAGTCCCCTTGAATGACTGGCGTCTGAGAATCTGGTGAGCCTTGAAACTGGAGGACAGTGCCTTAGGTCTGGCATCCAGCCCTCTGACTGGTGGCAGATTTCGTGTGCTGATTTAACATAGAGGTTGGCAGATCCTACTGACAGTATGTTGCTGTATTTGTCTCAGAGTGAGGTGCTCACTGGGCATCTGAAATAGTGGGGAGCAGGAACTTGCACTTCCAGGAGCAGATTGTATAACCATTTAGCCAGCCTGCTGATGGCTTTGTACAGGTGGTAGAATTCAATCCGATGCTCACCTTCATTGTAACATGCAACTGGGAGGGGGACAGAGTTCCTACTTGCCTCTAATCATCAGAGTTTTCCAGAATTTCCCCAAATAGCCCAACAGTCTTGAATGGCTGACCTGGCTCAGGCCAGTTTGAAACAGCATGGTAGTGTGTGTGTGTGTGTGTGAGAGAGAGAGAGAGAGAGAGAGAGAGAGCAGAGCCAGGAAGATGGTGACGGACACCATGCAGGGATGGGGCTCCCTCACTTCTCTGCTGGAAGCATATACCTCCTTAGTCTCTATGTGGCCCTGCTTCAACTTCATAAGCCAACCCAATGTGGGTAAAGCATGGAGATGCCCCAACCCGCTGCTGCTGAACCATGAGCTCTGGCTAGTTCTTCCACTCTTCGTACCTGAGCAGATTGTAGCGGGAGTGCTTGCTTCACTTCCCAAGGCACAACCAGCCATACCTTACATAATCTGTTGCTATCATAGAAAACCCTCTGGTGCTCTCAGGGAGATAGGTGCTCATGTGTGAACTTGCCTTTGTTCTCTGGTTAGTCTCCGTTCTGGCAGATTAGCACCATGGAATGTGAGGATATTCCCAGTCAGGCTACTTTTTGTTCGGGGTCACTAGAACATGCCTCGGAGTGTTAATGCATTGAGGCATTAGGCTGTTGATAGGAAATTGCATTAAGCAAATCATGCCGTGTGTTATTTTGACCTGGAAAGTGACTTCGAAGAGAATGAGAATGAGCCTTTGTAATTCAGTTTGTGTAACATTGATGTAATGATAGATGACATCCCCAACAAGCCTGGTGTTGGCTAGATGCTGCACGGTGACCCTCCAAGATAGTTTGAAGAAGGTTTCCAGACGAATTGCAGAGTTCTGCTGCCTGGCAGAATGACTCCCATACATTCCTCAGTTGGGAGTCTGTAGAGATCATTTTGGATAACCTCTCTTCAAGTAATTTTGAGTACACACAAGGCCTTTAACAGATCAATCATGAGACTCCTCTCCTCAAAAAGCCTGGCCTTGAGAAAGGGGCAAATTCAGATTTGTTGAAAATATGTGAAAAGTAGCCACTCTGAAAAAAAAAAAGGAAGGAGTAATTACACAAATAATCTAGGACTTTCCTGTTGGGCTAGATAATGATCTACGTGCAAGGAAATCTCGTCCCAGAGACGAGAGCAATAAATTTGAAGCAGATTTTGTGATATTTTACGAGGGGCGGTTAGCACCAATTCACTGTGTCCACTAAAGGAAGGATTAGTCCTAGCCTCAATTTACAGAAGGATTTAAAGTAGACATTAGGAAGAATTTCACTATAAGGACTGTGAGCTTTTAGTGGGGAAACTCCTAGAGTCTTGCTCTACAGAAAAGATGTCACCCTGCTTGGGTCTATATATATAGAGAGAGAGAGAGAGACCGTCATGGAGGTCTAGATCTTCATGCGCCAGGGGACCATGCCCTCCCTCATCCCACGGGCCCCCAGGTCCCCCTAGGTAGGGCGTGAGGGATTGATCACCCTCCCAATCACTGAAGTAGCTTTTTTGAAACACACAGCTTCCCTGTCCAAGGGACTGGAACTTGGAACCCTTCCCCGGGTGATTTCGCTCTGTCCCTTTGATCGAAAACTTGCTCTGGGCTCTTGTGCTTTGGCAGTGGAGTCCGAGCTGTGGAGCCCTGCAGTCTGAACAGGCTGGGAGTGTCCTCTGAGAGTTAGGGCACAGAGACCTTGGAAGCCGGGCTGATTTTTTTCTTCTGTGTTGTCAGAGCAGCTGCTGGGGGCTGGAGCTGTGGAGTCCATGCTTGCTGGATATCCCCGTAGCTGCACTCCAGCTCCAGCTCGTGGAAGAGGCCGCTTTGGGAGGGGCTTTGTTCTCTAACCTTCCAGCTGTGCCCGGAGCGGTCCTCTTGTGTGAGACCTCATATCTTAAACGTTGCAAAGGATCGTGCATTGCAATATATTTTTAAAAAGCTGAATACCATTTGGTTTGGGTTTTTGCATGGGTAGAGGTCAAGCTCTGGGGCTGATGTGGCAAAAATGCCTCTGTCGTGCAATGTGGTCCAATAGGCCAGCAGGGTATTTGTCTCACCAGTGAAGAGTTGGGCTAGGCTGGCCTTTGGAGGTGGACGCATGAGGCTTTGTTTTCCAAGCGTGAAAGATTCACATGAAGGCATTGGAGGAGGGTGAGAAGAGGAGGGGACTTGTATGATCTCAGCCATCATGAAGTGACGTCCCCATGTCTCAGGGTTCTAGAAATGCCCCAAGTAACTGCATACACTCTGAGGATGAGGCTGGCATGGGAAAGACCTTGTGTGATTGTGTTTGTTTCAGTCCATCAGTGGACAGGTAATCAGGGCAATGATGAGTTCACTCGGTTTCTTGTCTGGGCCAACCAGCATTGCTGTGGTGTTAGCTACAGATTGGACCCCGATGCCTAGTGGCCATCTGATGAGGGCCATGTCCCTAGAATCGGCCAAATCCAACCTCTTGGCTGGTTGTATAGATGAACCCCTAAAAATTATAATAATAGCTATGTTTCTTGAGCATACTAGGAGCTCCTCTGGCTTACATCCAATTTCTGTAATCCTCAGAAGAACCCCTCGAGATTAGTAATATTGTGCTTCATATACCAATGGGGAAACTGAGGCTGAGTAGTTAGTAACTTACCCAAGACCACTCAAGCTGGTAACTAAAGGAGGCAGGATTTGAACCTAGCTATGTCCAGCTCCAAAGCATATGGTTTTTTGTCTTGCATTATCCCATAATTGTCATGAGAGGGCATCACCCTACTAGTTCATTTACAAGCTTCCTTTTAGTGCATTAAGCTCTAGACAACATTCAGAAATTCACAATTAGGCTTTAAATTGTTCAACTTTGCTTTGTACCTATAAGTGGAGAAAGGTAGTATTTTTAAGTAGCACATTTAAATACGCTCTGTAGTTTTAGGAGGCGTATTCACAGTCTAGACACTTGTCTGCACAGCTTTCTGATGTGTACTTGCCATTCTGATGTGAGCAAACCCCAGGGTCAGCAATTAACTCCAGGAGAGGCAGGGAAGCACACGTTTACGTAGGAGGAGGGCCTTGGGATCACTCTCGAAAATGATGCACAGAAAAAAAAAACTCTTACTGGGGCGCCTGGGTGGCTCAGTCAGTTAAGCGTCCAATTCTCTGTTTCAGCTCAGCTCATGATCTCAGGGTCATGAGATGGAGCCTTGCGTCCAGCGCAGAGTCTGCTTGAGATTCTCTCCCTCTGCTCTCCCCCTCAATAAATAAATAAATGAATAAACAAACAAATAAATAAATAGAAAAAAATCATATTAATGTTACTTTTGGAATATAGAAAAGTTTTATTTATTTTAAATTTTTAAATTTTTTAAATTAACATATAATGTATTATTTGTTTCAGGGGTACAGGTCTGTGACTCATCAGTCTTACACAATTCACAGCGCTCACCATAGCACATACCCTCCCCAATGTCCATCACCCAGCCACTCCATCCCTCCCACCCCCTTCCCCTCCAGCAGCCCTCAGTTTGTTTCCTGAGATTAAGAGTCTCTTCCGTTTACAGGCCAAAATGCTTTCTATCTTATTATATTTACTGATATTTGAAGTTTTTTTTAAAGTCTGCATTTTTAAAAAAATTCATTGTAGATATCGATGAATGTTCAGAACAGCCCTCGGTGTGTGGGAGCCACGCAATCTGCAGTAATCACCCCGGAACCTTCCGTTGCGAGTGTGTGGAGGGCTATCAGTTTTCAGAGGAGGGAAAGTGTGTGGGTAAGTTATGTGTAATTTTTCAAAACGCTTGTTCATATGGTGTGCGTTCGCATCTGTGCGGATGAAGGTGATGCCCCAGATAATTATCCTGGTTGGGATGGCAGGGGCCGGCTTTTATTCGGAGAAGCAGTTTACAAAGATGAATCAGACTTCATTCCTTCCCTCCACCCACCTGGAGGGTCATACGTCTAAGGAATAAGCAACGTTATTGTAGGCCACAAGTCATAGCAGAACTTCTTAGCCTTGTCAAAGGAGGGAGTTGAAGCTCTTCATTGGGCTAATAATGCTTTAGGTTGGTGGTGCTCGGGGGGGGGTGGTGCTGGTAGGCCAACCACAAAGAGCCAGATTGTTTAGATTTTTTCCACTTTTTTTCTACTGCAGCACTTTGACCTATGGGTTCCAAGAATTTTAAGTTCAGAGATTCTTGCAGATTTCCGGGTCTGGAGGGCAGCATGCTGAATGGGCCATCTGAGCTCAGCATTTCTTCCCAATTTTAAAACAGATTCTTCTTGTATGGCGTCAGTGAACCACCTCCTTGCCCCTTCCTTGCTGCTCACTGAAGCCTAGCGTGCATTGTTTGCTCTGTCTCGAAGCTCAGATGAGGCTGCCGAGGTCCCAGGGTGAGGTGATGGCTTGAGGGCGGAAAGGAACAGGCAGTTCTCATATTTTGAATGTGACCCAAACAGCTGTGGATTTAGAGAAGCCAGTCCCCTTTGCACAGAGTGCAGATTTCAGCTCTGCTAAGGTTACTTCTTTTTCTTTCTCAATAGAGAACAACAATTTCTGTGTATCTGGCCTGACTTCCTTCCCTGCTTTTTTGAGATGGAGGTGATTCGAACGTTTATTTTGCATGACAGCACCATTTACATTACATCCGGACTCAGACCTGGGGGGGGGGGGGGTGCAGTCCTGGGGTAGATGGCTGTGAGGCGTGACGTCCTGGGTTTCTGTGGCCAACCATCCCTGACGTGCACACTCACTGGGGGATGGGTGGGGTTGCAAATGTCTACTCCGAGGCATTGGATTTTGATGAAGACACTTCACGTGTCTGGACCTCAGTGCCTCAGACTGGATCATGGGTTCACTGTGCGCCCCCGGAGCCCTTGGAGATCCCTCAGGAGCTGCCAGTGAGGATCCATGGGAGCCTGGGCAGATTTGTCCTCCACCCCGACCTCCAGCCATTCATTTCTCTATACATCACATTCTGAGGGAGATTGTGTTTGAACGGTGGATCCCACTGCTCAGAAACAAATGTGAAAACCACCTGAAGATCCGCCACTGGATCACCCCTGTTACTCTGCTCCTTTGAGACTCGCCACATGGAGAGGTGGCTCACGGGGTAAAACCAAGTCTGCCTGAACGCATTCAAACAAATCACTGTGGCTCATCACCGGATCACCTAATGGGCAGTTTCACCTCTGCCGAAATTCCTCGTTACAGCTGTACGCTGCGCAGGAACCTCGGTTGGAAAGGTTTTTCTCCAGGTCACAGCAGGGAAGGGAGGGAAGAGAATTGGGACAGTTGAGGAGGCCGGTGCTGTGAAGGCTGGGGCTCGTGCAGTGGATGTGGGCTGGCCAGACATAAGGATCTTTCCGTGAGGATCGGTATCCCGTGTGGGAGGGGCTGCCCGGTGGACTTCCGTGTTTGGCATTTCCTGTAAACCCGCGACCTTTCTCTTTTCCACCGCGTGCCAACTTTTACAGTTAATTAGAATGTGCAAAGTATGTTCACACAAAGGAAACAGTCCATAGATCACCTTTATGTGGAGACACAGACAACCCCCCTCTGCATGGCCACAGCCCTATGATACGTGGCTCTGGGTGTAGAATGTGGGGAAATTTGAGGTTCCATTGACCCCTCACATGGGTGTCTTTGTGCAGTGCACAACACCATGTACCTGCCCATCCCTCAGGGCAAGAAGAGGGCCTTAGGCTTGGCCTTGCTTCCCCCAGTGTTCTCCCTTCCCTTCTGGTCATGTCGTTAGGAAAAATTATTGTAAATCATTCACTTTTGTGACCTTATCTTCAGAACTTAAAGTAAGTAGGGAAACCACCCTCCTTAGAGCTCTTTATACCCTGTATACCTTTCTCTCCTTTTAACATGTGACTTCTTTCCCTCAGTTGCCCTTCCCTCTTGGCATCTCCCTCCTTCTCTCCCGTCGCCTCATTTCCAGCCCCCGCCAGCCTGCGGGTGGCTCTGGGGAACTGCCGCCAGGTGGGCGGCAGTGGCTCAGGCCCAGCCAGCCTGCTCTGCTCCTTCCAGCTCAGGGCACGGTCCTTTTCTGCGCTTCTCTTCAGAAAAGGAGGCCCTAGAAAAAGCACAACCCCAATGTACAGTCTGCTTGGAATTCTAGTTAAATTTTAATTCTCATTTGAGCCTGGTTTGCTGTCCTTTCCAGAAAGCCCGCCTCCCTCCCAGCATGTAGCTTCCCATTACTAGAACGGGTGGGATCAGAGTTGCAGAGAAATCGCCAGCTCCACAAGGTCGGGAACCTTTGAGGAAAGCACAGCGGGGCGCCCCAGTGTCCCCTCTGATGGCTTAGGTTGTTGGGGTAGCCGCTGTCCTCCGTTGACTGTCCTGACCCCTCTCTGAAGGATCATCGTCAGCAAGAGCATCTAGAAACTCCGTTTGAGTGAGAACTGAAGCACACTGCCAGGGCCGTGGGCTGTGTGCTCACCGTCAAGAACCGTGGAAGAGGCTTTCCCTCTTAACTGACGTGAATCCTCACTTAAAAATGCCTCACTTATTTTAAAAATTAAACAGGTAGAACTAAACCATTTGGAATGGCAAGCCGGCTTTTTAAGCTTCTTTAAGAAGCAAATTGCTTTTGGCATGGCAAAGTGGTCTTCCATAAAGAAAAACGTGATGTAAAAAATTCAGTTATAAATTGCCTTTTTCTAGAAATGACTTGAGGATTATAGAAACGTATGCGTGACAACAATGGCTGGGAGGGAATGTTGAGACCTATAGGTGCTTGCTGTGTTCGGAGGGTCTCCTCTGTTAATTAGGATGGAGCAAAATGAAGCCGTGAGCGAACATCACTTATAAAATGACCACCCACGAGCTATAAAGGGCATAAATATGTGTAGGAAGAGATAGAGAAAAGAAAGCAGAGTGAGACTCGTTTCCTGGTGGTTTTGTCTGCATGTACTTTCCCTACCTTTGAGGGACCCTGATTTGTTGAAAGTTAGGGCGCCTAAGCTGAAGGAGTTGGGGGTGGAGGGGGACCCTAGAGAAAAGAAGAGCATTAGAGACGAGGCGATGGGAGAGAAGACAGGAGGGTCCAAGGAAGCAGAGTGTGTTCTTGAACTCGTTAGGTA
Organism: Neomonachus schauinslandi; assembly: GCF_002201575.2. NCBI lineage: Eukaryota > Metazoa > Chordata > Mammalia > Carnivora > Phocidae > Neomonachus > Neomonachus schauinslandi. The sequence continues at coordinate 81,184,339 of NC_058408.1, forward strand.
TCATCTGGGTGACTGTTTTCCAGACAGAAATTTGGACCCTTGAAGAGTATCCTCTCCTTGACCTGTCCCCTGACAGTGCTTAGAGCTCTCTCTCTCTCAAAGACAAGAAAAACTGTAATCAATCTTGGGAAGATTCAGTGAGGAGGAGAAAGAGGAGAAGCCCTCCTTCTTTGGGATAATCCAGACACGGAGGGCTTCCTTGGAGGGAAGGAAGAGGGTTCTGTTCTGACGTTCTGAGGGACAGGATTCTGTCCTGGGTCTTAGAGCTTTAAAACCAGAAGCTAAATGGTGCCTTGAGAACCCCAGAGAACCTGCACCAGCCTTTGAAAATACCCCCGAGACCTCAGCCCTTGACTTCCATCTTGAGGCAAGAGCGCAAGCCGGTATTGTCGGCCATCCCCTCGGTCACTCACCCATTTCCTGAGCCCTCGTTCTGTGAGTTCTATCATCGGGACCCTGTAAAGAATAATAGCTCATCTACTGGGCCTCCGTGTGCTTGGCATGTGGGAAGTAATTCCCACAGAGGAAGAACGTGAGGCTCTGAGAAATTATGTATCCAAAGCCATGTGGTGGACACATGTGTGTACCTGGTAGAAACCCAGGGTGCTTACACCCCAAAACCCACAGTCTCTCTACAACACCTGTCTCACTGCCCTGGAAACATTTACTTCTCCTTCCTTCGCGGGAAATGGGTGACTTCGCCTTCAGCATTCGTATTCAGTGCTCTACCTGCCTGGTGGCCAAGGGTAAAGACACCGTGTAGAAGTCTCAGATCCTTGGCTCCAAATGCTCCAGCAGAGTCGCCACGGGAAGTACATACACCTGCACGTGGCCCACCTCCACGTCTAGGTGGAAGGAAAGTTGGGTTTGGGGGCCCTGGTATGGAGAGTGGCCTGGGACAGAGCCCCGGGGTGAAGCTGAGGTTGAGTACCAGGTGGAATGACCAGCATGGGGTCCATCTGCAAAGACTGATCAGGGGCAGGTGGCAGAAAATAGGAAGTCCAGGGGTATCAACCCAGTGAGGAGCAGAGGAGGAAGTCTGGCAGGATGTCTGGAGGTCTGGGGTCTAGGCACATTCTCCTCGGTGGACTAAACCACTGATGGAGAGGGAGCTTACTTAGAAGGGCACCGGGACCGCTTGGGGGCCTCTCTTCAAACGTTGTGTGTCAACCTTGTGTTTGAAGCTATTGCGGACCAGCGCCCCATCAACTACTGTACCACCGGTCTCCACGACTGTGACATACCCCAGCGGGCTCAGTGTATCTACATGGGAGGGGCCTCCTATACCTGTTACTGTCTGCCAGGCTTCTCTGGGGATGGCCGAGCCTGCCAAGGTGCGTGCTTGCTCTGATTTTTCTCTCTGTGGAGCCCGAAAAAAATCCCCTCTGCCAATTACCAACTCCCCCTGAAATTAAGAGAATTATTCTTTCATTTGTCTCTCTGCAGTAGTGTGAACCCTGCGTTTTCCTTTGGGGGCTGTTCTCATTGGGCAAGACGCTTAGCCTCCCCCCCTACTATTTTGTTCTGTGTGACTTGCTCACATAGGAAACAATTAGACTCCTACTGTCTACTAGGAACTGAGGAGATTTTCTTTTGCGAAAAGGCAAACAACTCTTGGATACATGGGGCTTGAGGTCCAGCTTTTTGTTTAGTAAGATATATATAGTCATTCCCCTGGCCTGCTCTCACCTTCTGCCCCAAAACAGGCCAAGTCCCCTTACTGAATAAATGACTACCGTCAAAGAATAAACGATTGCCCAGAATTCTTTTAGACCTGAGGTCAGTCCTTCATTGGCTGCCAAGATGTTCTTAAAGATGATTTTAGGTAAGATAACTGTGAAAACAGTCCCCCGACCCTTGGATTGCAAAATTGCTTAACAGCACAGCCTACAGCATTCCTGAAAAGTCCAAGCTTCTCTAAGATGATAATTTCTGAGATACTTTGTTGTCGTTACTGAACACGTGAATTTTCTCTTGTCTCTGAGGTTTTTTCTGTCAGCTGTTAATAATGTTTCCAAACTCTCCGACATTTTTGAAGCTCTCGTTTGTGATGAGAAAGGCTCATTTTATAATGCAAACGAATATTCTCTCTTTTCCTTTTGCATGCTTGACTTACCATGAAAACACTATCATCAAAGTGAAACACATTTATAAATACACTAGATAGAAATTGGAGAGTTCGTGTTTTGATGAGTCATGTTTGGTAAATTTTAAATCGCTGTTCCCAGAGCAGAAACAGAGTCCCCTAGAGTTGAGCAAGTGGTTTAAGTTATTGTGTAAACTATGAATTCCAGAAGAAATTTCACTGTCCCCTGGGCTTGGTGGCTGTTTTGCAGACGTGGATGAATGCCAGTCAAGCCGATGTCACCCCGATGCCTTCTGCCATAACACTCCAGGCTCCTTCACGTGCCAGTGCAAACCGGGTTATCACGGAGACGGCTTCCACTGTGTGCCTGGAGGTAAGGTGTCAGAGACATTTGGAGCTGGTAGGCCATGCCACATTCATGAGTACTGAGTGCATGGCCCTGGGAGAGGAGCTGAGGTGGGAAAGTTGGAGTCTCTATGGAGAGTCTTAAGGGTTGTTGAGGTGGGAGATCAGAGCACAGCTGCAGTGTATAATTGTGCAGGTTGTGCACTGAACAACTCCGGGGGGGGTGCCACGCAGACCATAGCTGTACTGGCAGCCTAGAGTCTGAGCATCCTTGTAACTTGAGCAAGCAGTTTAGGGTAAGAACTGCTCTGTATTAGGGTTCTCCAGAGAAACAAGAGCTAATAGGATGTGTATGTGTGCACGCATGTGTGTGTGTGTGTCCATGTTGGTTTGTTTATAAAGAGATGATAAGGAATTGGTTTTCCCAATTATAAAGACTTGCAAGTCCCAAGATCTGCAGTTAGCAAACTGGAGGCCCAGGAAAGCCAATGTTTCCATTTGAGTCTGAAGAAAGAGAGAAGCCGGTGTCCTAGGGTCGTAGGTCATCGGGAAGGAAGGATTCTCTCTTAGGCAGGGAAGGCCATCCCAGCTTCCTGGGAGACATGGAGAGTAGAGCTCGGGCGGGGCTGGGGAGCAGGGTGAAGAGCCACCAATGGGGAAAGATGCAGGTTGAGGACTCTACAGAATTGTCCATATTACCTGTTATACCTGGACTGTGTACTTTCTGAAGTTACCTGAGGAGGGGAGGGGCAAAGGGAGAAAGAGAATCCCAAGGGAGCCTGATGAGAGGCTCAATCTCACGACCCTGAGATCACAACTGATCCAAAATCAAGAATCAGATGCTTAACCGACTGTGCCACGCAGGCGCCCCCATAATCATCTTTTTAAAATGAGCACGATTACAATCTCCATTTACACAGAGGATGCTGACGCTTAAGAAGATAAAGGTGTAATCAAGGTCCCACTGGTATTAAGTGCTGGAACCGGGACTCAAACCCAGGTCTGTCAGATGGACTCCAGCCTGGATTCGGTCCCCTAAACCACATGATATTCTGTCATGAGATTAAGGATATATCTGACACCTCAGACTGGAGTCATATGGTTACTTATTTGTAATTGTTACTCTGTTATTGGCCAGATGTATTTATGCCACTGTAAATATGTCCTATATATACGCAATTATATAATGTTTCAACCAAATATCCATTTTACCACCACCTTTTTAAGCAATTAATAACTATTTCAATGTCTGTCTACACTAGCCTGTGAGTATAGGGTGCATATGCATTTTATTCCTATGTCCCCACTATCAGGTGGAATATGAGGCCCATGATGGTGCTCACCGATTTATAGTTATTGAAGAAACAGACGAATGCACCGGTTTCCTACTAGCAGTATATAAAAGTATTTATTTTCCCACGCTCTCAACAGCGCTAGGTGTGACCAGTTTTTAGGGTAGTTGCCCATCAAAAAGGAGAAAAATAATAGATTTAAAGTTAAAATTTGGATATATAATACTACATGTTTCTGGTCTACATTGTTTTCTTCTGATTAGAACAAGGATCTGCATACTACCACTTGCACATCAAATCTGGCCCATCTCCTGTTTTTGTAAATAAAGTTTTATTGGAAAACATCCATGCTTGTTAGTTCATGTATAGCCTATGGCTTCTTTGATTCTACAATGGCTGAGTTCAGTAGATGTGGCAGAGACTATAAAGCGTACAAAGCCTGAAATATTTACCACCTGGCCCTTGATAGGAAATGTTTCCCAACCCCAGCCAGAAAGAACCGAGGCAGGGCCAACCTTTTGTTCCTGAAGTTGTGGGTAAAAACCATCATGCCACCCATAGATTCTGATAGGCAGGTTACATAGAGAAGAGTTCATGATAATCTCAGTCAAGACATTCCAGCAGCTACTAAAAATGACTAACATTTGTTATTTCCTTAGGCTTGCTTAAATCGCCAGTTCAAAAAGAAGCAGATGTTTCATTTTTGGGGTTTTGGTTTTGGTTTTTAACCTCACTCCTTGCCCCTTCTCTAAGGGTCTGTTAACTAAATAGAAACAAATTCAGCCCTGCAAGCTGAGATATGAAAACGGGACAAGGATAAAACCAATCAGAGCTATCTGCTAGGATTGTTTATATATTCCATCCCATTCTCTTAAGATCAACATCTAGTTATATCATCGAGAGAGGATGTGCCCTAGAAATATACGTGAATGTTCATTGAGTATTGTAACAAAAAAAATCTAAATGATTATCAACAGGAGGAATGGACCAGTGAGTTTTGGTACAACTCATACAATGAAATAATATACAGCAGTTAAAATGAGTGAACTAGAGTTGATGGATAAATCTCAAAAACTTGCTAAGCAGGAAAAAAGTGGCAGAAGGATATATACAGTATGATCCCGTTTATGTAAAATATAACACCGTATGAAAATAAACCTAAGTGTGTATACATATGTAAGAAAGCTACAAAATACATATATAGGGATGAAAAACAAAAACTCAGGGCTCAAGGTTACCCGCACAGTGAGAGAGAGGCAGTTGGGATTGAGGAGGGCTGCATAGGGGCCGCTTTCGTATTTCTAATTATTTTTTTCACCTGGAATAGGAACACAGAGGTTTTCTTCATATTTTCTAAATTTTGTCTGACTAAAACATTTTATGAAATATTAACAGAGAGAAAAATAATGTGTAGTGTCATCCGGACTCCTATTGCCAAACATAGTGAAGTGCAGGGAATCAGACAGTCAGCATTTAATTTGGTACCTACTGTATACAGTGGGGACAAGTTTTACAAGAATCAAACTAAACTGGCTTTGAGGGTGAGTGAGTAAGTTAAGGTCATGACAACTGCAGTGTCACCCGATAACAGGCAAGACAAGAAATTGGGATTTGGGGGCGCCTCGGTGGCTCAGTCATTAAGAGTCTGCCTTCGGCTCAGGTCATGATCCCAGGGGCCTGGGATCGAGCCCCGCATCGGGCTTCCTGCTCCGTGGGAAGCCTGCTTCTCCCTCTCCCACTCCTCCTGCTTGTGTTCCCTCTCTCGCTGTATCTTTCTCTGTCAAATAAATAAAATCGGGATTTGCTCCCGCTGCACCTCTGCACTCTTGCTCACAACCCAAGTGTGGATTGTGAAATCAGTTCAGTAGACTGCTATTATCTTTTCTTTTCAATGGAATAGAACAGAGAACAATAATCAGGAAAACATCCCAGTAGGTAGAGTGTACATAGTAGGGAAAAGTACCATTTCATGAAATGACGCTTGTCTTGGTGAATGGGTCAGTATGTGAGCACACGCATCAGTGTGCCTGTGTGTATTGAGTTGCTGAGTGAAATGTATTCCTGTGGGTCATGGCCAGAAAGGTTGAAGGCCACCATGTTACAGTTGACTCTTGAACAACGCGGGGGTTTGGAGCACTGATTCCCTCCCCCCACACACGCACCCAGTTGAAAATCTGTGTATAACTTTTGACTGCCCCAAAACTTAACTACCGATAGCCTACTGTTGACCAGAAGCCTTACTAATAACATAAACAGTCAATGAACACATAGTCTGTATGTTATATATGTATTATATACTGTATTCTAACCATAAAGTGAGCTAAAGGAAAGAAAATGTTATTAAGAAAATCATAAGGAAGAGAAAATACATTTACATACTGTTTGGCAAAAAAATCCACAGTTCAGGGGCACCTTTGTGACTTAGTCGGTTAAGCGTTTGACTCTTGGTTTCAGCTCAGGTCATGATCTCAGGGTCACGGGATCGAGCCCTGTGTTGATCTCTACGCTCAGCTCAGAGTCTGTTTGAGATTCTCCCTCTCCCTCTGCCCCTCCCTCTGCTCATGTGTTTTTCTCGATCCCTCTCCCCCCCCCTTTTCTCTCTCTCTAAAATAAATCTTTAAAAAAAATCCACAGTTCAGACCTGTGTTGTTCAAGGGTTAATTGTAGTTATCTATTGTAATAAAGGATCCCCAGAGTTAGCAGCTGAAAACATAAATATTATCTCACAGTTCTGAGGGTCAGGAATTCAGGAGCAGCTTAGCTGGGTGGTCTTGGTTCAGGGTCTCTCACTAGGTTGTTGTCAAGGTATTAGCTGGGGCTACGGTCTTCTCTGAGGCTCACTGGGGGCTGAGGGACCCACGTGGTTGCTGGCAGGCCTCCATTCCTCATGGGCTGTTGGACTGAGGACTTCAGGTCCTCACAGCCTGGGTGTCTTCACAGGGCTGCCTCAGTGACTTCAAGACCTGGCAGCTGGGTCCCTCCAGAGCAAGTGATGAGAGAGAGAGCACATCCAAGATGGAAGCCACAGTCTTTTGTAACCTCATCTGGGAAGTGACAAGCTGTCACTTCCGGTAATACTATTATCACAGGTCAACCCTCCGACAGTGTGAAAGGGAATTGCCTAAATGTGAGAATGCCAGGAGGCAGGAGATTGGGGCCATCTTGGAGGCTGACAACCACAGCCGCCGACCTTGTCTGGGGGAATGTAACTGTCTAGAGTTTTGGAAAGTAGGAAAGTGGATTATTAGCAGATCAAAGAGGCATATACAAAGTCCTGGCTAGAGTTGTAAAGCCTGATCCTTAAGGGCAAATACCAAGCCTACCGATGTTTGATTACATCTCTTCACACTTGGCACCCGTCACACTTACCAGTATGTTGCACCGAAAGACACACCACACATCTTTAGACACAAAGGTAATTCAGGAGTTCAGAGAGCAGGGCTGCAAAGAAAGACGAAAACATTTAGGATAATACAACTTAAAGAAAAGAAAGCTGAGGAACAATTTAATGGACACTTTTTGTTTGTTATATGTCTTGTTTGTGTTTCAGTGTGCCCTTTGCTTCAAGCAAACCCAATGTTAGAAAACTTGAATTTCCCAGTTAGATCTAGAAGGGGCTCTAGAAAGTCTATAATTCATCTTTGTTTTACAAACAAAGAACATGAGGCTTGAATAATTTTTGGTTTACAAAAAGTTCCTTGAACTCCTTGTATAAGAGAATTTTCTATGGCAATTTTTCTCAAAATTGAGTAAGACCCTTTATTTTTTTTATTTTTTTTTAAAGATTTTATTTATTTGACAGAGACACAGAGAGAGAGGGAACACAAGCAGGGGGAGTGGGAGAAGGAGAAGCAGGCTTCCCGCTGAGCAGGGAGCCCCATGTGGGCCTCGATCCCAGTTCCTGGGATCATGACCTGAGCCGAGGGCAGACGCTTAATGACTGAGCCACCCAGGCGCCCCTTGAGTAAGACCCTTTAAAAAAAATTCTTAAGGTCTCTGGTGTTAAATTATTTTTATTATAGATAAATCTAGGTGTGTGAAAGAGCCCCTAGGAATAGCTGTCCCCTGGTGGGGGCAGACTAGACAGAAAAAAGCTGAATAAGTAAGGCCTCGCCAAACGAGTTCCTCCACCCCACTGAGTATATCAGAGGCTACAATAGTTATTTATTTGAATTAACACAGAGAAAGAAATTTAATCAGGCAAGGAAATAAAATGCAAGTCAAGAGATTTAAAAGGCGCTTTTTTTCTTATTTCTCCGACTATTTCATTTTTCCCTCATTTTCTTTGTCCCCAACGTTGAGAAAATCACCCCAGACTTCCTGCTCTTCCCTGGATAAATATCAGGTCTTGCCTGCTTCTTCAGACTAGGTGAATAAAAGGAATCTTGCCCGAGTTGTCATTTTATCAGCCAGAAACAGGGTCAGGAAATGTGTCTCTTTACCCCTCCCCATCCCACCTGCAATGGAGGGGTAAGACCCTCAGCAGGGGGTTCCCACTAGGGCTGCTTTTGCTGCCTGCTGGCCAGGCTGGGAAGCCATCCCAAAAAACCCAGTGACATCACAGCTTTCCATAAACATACTTGAAATTCCATTTCCTGAGTCACAATTGGTAGGTTTTCTCCTCCTCTTTATAAGTTCAAGGTACAGCACTTAAAAGTTCCTCTATAAATTGTAGATCACTTGAGATTTTGTATGTTGGCCAAACACCATGTCAACACCAAACTGTCAGCCACATAAAATGGAGTAACCCCTACTTCCTTAAAAGTTTGGTGTGGTTGATAGCACACACAACACCAGGCCTGTTTTCTAGTTGGAAAGGCAGCACCATACACAGACATCGACGGAAGGAAACTGAGTCTGTGGGTCACAGATAATTTCAGTGAGTGTGTTAAGCTCACTTGTATATATCACCGTTGACATAACACGTCCAGTGTGCTTGAGCCGTTCTGGGCACTGGGCTCGTGGATGCAGAGGGGCAGGGCCTGGGCCAGGAATCCAGAGACCCAGGTTCTAGCTTGAGCTGAGTCACTTCCTACCTAGTGCTGTGGCCTGGGAGCCCCTTCACCAATCTGAGCCTTGGGTCTCTCATTTGGTGTAAAAAATAAGAGTTGTCTGTTGCATACAACTGTAGTAGAGAATTAAATGAAACATGTGTGAATGGAGACAGTTGATATGGGAACTCTAAAACACTGTACACATGCAAGATATTGAGGAAGTAAACAAGTTCTACATCCAAGGACTAACAAAACCCAACATCTTTTTTTATTTTATTTATTTTTTTATTTTTTATTTTTTTTTTTTATTAAAGATTTTATTTATTTATTTGAGAGCGAGAATGAGAGAGAGAGAGCATGAGAGCGGGGAGGGTCAGAGGGAGAAGCAGACTCCCCGCTGAGCAGGGAGCCCGATGCGGGACTCGATCCCGGGACTCCAGGACCATGACCTGAGCCGAAGGCAGTCGCTTAACCAACTGAGCCACCCAGGCGCCCCAACATCTTTTTTTAAAAAAATTTTTTTTTTTAAGATTTTATTTATTTATTTGAGACAGAGAGAATGAGATAGAGAGAGCATGAGAGGGAGGAGGGTCAGAGGGAGAAGCAGACTCCCTACCGAGCAGGGAGCCCGACATGGGACTCGATCCCGGGACTCCAGGATCATGACCTGAGTCAAAGGCAGTCGCTTAACCGACTGAGCCACCCAGGCGCCCCCCCAACATCTTTATTCTCGAGCATTTGACTTATTTGTATCTTCATTTGGCTCTTCCTACAGCAAATATGTTGTTTGTTGGTTTATTTTTTAATATTAGCCCTTAGGACAAAAGGGAAAGCATACCCACTTTTCCCTTGCCAGGTTCAACACACACTTTCCTGGCCCACTCACTGCTTCTGATCACGGGAGCAACCACGCGAAGCAGGCTAGCGTGAGAATTGGCAGTGTAGACAGAAGGTACTTTAAACATTTACTGAACGTCACTGTGGAGGCCATGTGTAGACATAGACGCAAATGAACATTTGAATGTGGGATTTCAGATTCCATCTGTATGCATTGTCTCATCATATTTCACTTCTCACAATAATACATGAGATTAGTTACTGCCGCCATTGCTGTCCTACAGTGAGGGGTGTGGCTTATTCAGTGTTGCTGACGTGCCCAAGATAACACGGAAAGTGGTGGCACCGAGAGTCAGAAACACTTTTCAGACACAAAGTTCTGTGAAACAGAGTACTGTATGTTACGTTACAATATATATTATTACCAGTACATTAATATATTAGTTAACACATTAATATGTGAATTAATATGCCAACTGAAGGCCCCACCCTTTCCTCATACCATTTTATATTTATATAAAATATCTCCCTAACATAACTAGCAATGCCCTAGAGCAGGGGTTGACAACTAGAATCCCCACAGGCTGAATCTGGCCCACTGTTTTTGTAAATAAAGTTTTATTGGAACTCTCATTCATTTATGTATTATATTTGGTTGCTTTCATGCCACAACTGCAGAGTTGTGGCCGCACTCCAGCCATTGTGGAACCAGCTACAGCTCTGTGTACTGGGGAGTCATTGATTGATTCCAGGCCATTCCCCACAGATAGAGAATTATTTCCTTACCTGGGGATCCAAGTTCCAGGTTAAGAGGCCATGTTTCATGCCAAACACGAGCTCATTGTTAAAAGGAAACACAAATGTTGGAAAATGTGCCCTGGGATGTTTGGTCTCCCAAATCTTTGACCTGGACTTGCTGTGGATAATCAAGAAGCTTGAGATGATAAAAAGGACAAATTTCAGAGAAATGAAGTTTCTTTTTATTTTATTTTATTTTATTTATTTATTTGAGAGAGAGAATGAGAGAGAGAGAACACATGAGAGGGGATAGGGTCAGAGGACGAAGCAGACTCCCTGCCGAGCAGGGAGCCCGATGCGGGACTCGATCCAGGGACTCCAGGATCATGACCTGAGCCGGAGGCAGTCGCTTAACCAACTGAGCCACCCAGGCGCCCGAAATGAAGTTTCTTAAAACAAATTTCTGTGATGCCCATCAAGTAATGAATGGATAAACAAAATGTGGTCTAGCCATCCTGTGGAATACTATTCAGCCATGAAAAGGAATGACATACTGATGGATCCTACACTGTGAATGAACCCTGAAAACCTGCTGAGTGAGAGTGGCCAGACACAATGGGTCACGTGTCGTATGCATGACACGTATGTGTCACATTTATAGGAAATGTCCAGGAGAGGCAATCCATGGAGACAGATCGCAGGTTGCTAGCTGCCAGGGGCTGGGAGGAGGCAGAAGTGGAGAGCAAACTGCTTCTAGGTGTCAGCTTTCCTTTGGAGCTGAGGACAGTGGATCAGAATTCCATAGAGGTGGTGGTTTCGTCATATCGTCATATCGTGATTAGACTAAATGCTACTGAAGTGTTCACTGTGAAATAACTAATTTTGTGTTCTGTCAGTTTTGTCTCAGTGTTTACAAACAAAACAAATCGCTGAGGAGAGAAAAGAAAATGTAAATATGATGTTGACCGTGACATCCGTTAAATAATACGATATTTTCAATTTTAGAAAATGAACAACACAAAACCCGGTGATGAGCTTCCATGGGTCTGCGTCCGGTGCGGGTCTCTCGCAGTGGACACTGCCCGGTCACACAGCTGACCACCTCCCCTGTCCTTGTCTCTGTCGTAGAAATGGAGAAAACCCGATGCCAACTGGAGAGAGAACACATCCTCAGGGCAGCGGGGGTGACGGGCTCACAGCGGCCCGGCCTGTTTGTCCCTGAGTGTGACGAGCATGGGTACTACATGCCCACCCAATGCCACGGCAGCACGGGCCAGTGCTGGTGCGTGGATCGCGACGGCCGTGAGCTGGAGGGCACCAGGACCAGGCCCGGGATGAGGCCCCCCTGTAAGTCGGAGGGCAGCGCTGCGCTGAGCTTGGGTCTGAGAAGGGCCTCAGGGATCAGAGTCCCCGTGCCCGTGAGCAGCCCTGGGGGCCTTGCCCAGGACACAGGTGCCACGTTCTGTCCGCCCTAAATCCTGCACTGCTCCACCGGCCCGGACCCCATTCCCTCCCGCCCTCCCTCTCTTCCCTCTGCACCCCTCTTCTCTGTCTCCCTCATCATGCACCCCACTCCCTCCATCTCTCTGTCCCAACCCTCTCCTCATACCGGTTCTCTTCCTCTCGTGCACACCTGTTGGGTACAAATTTCGGTGGCACTGGCTGTGGCCATACCGCGTTGGTAGCAGAGGGTATGTGTGCTGTGGGTCACTCAGGACAGACTCCCTGCAGTGGCCACCTGGCCTCCCAGCATCTGCGGGCTGGGATGTGGCAGGCTTGGAAGAGGCCAACCGAAGGCCTTCTCTGGGAGGTGCGGGGCCGGGAGCGGGGGGAGCGTGAGGCCGGCCGGGCTGTGCTGCTCGGGACCCATACTGCCTCAGCCTCCACACTAGAGAGGAGCAAAGCAATCTCTAGGAGGGATCCCGGCTCTAAAATCCTGCAGGAAATGGTCATTGTCACAAGCGACCAGAATCAATCAGTCCTTGAAGCTCCATTCTCAATTCAGCTGAGGATCAAGGACTGATCCTCTACCAGATATGTTCCCGAAGCTGCTAAGAGGCCGCTAAGTGAGTAGGGAGTGGTCCTTAATTCATGCAGCCAACATTAACTGAGCTTCAGATGCTGGGGTCAGTGCCCGGGGGTCCAGAGGGGGAAGTCACAGCGGCGGCCCCCAGAACCTCGCGGGACAGGTGAACAGGTGTAGGGCAGGGAGAGGAGCTCCATGAGAGAGGAGGGGGCCGAGAAACCCAGAGGCTTACGAGGGTGGTGGGCTAGTTGGGGAAGGTGTTGCAGACGAATATGTTATTGAGCAGAGGCAAAGGTAGCAGCTCTGGGGACACTGGGGTTGAGGAGGCCGATTGCAGGCAGCAGGTGCAGGCTGAGAGGTCGGAGAGAGGGGAGCCCGGGGGAGGGCCTTGGATGCCCAGCAGAGGTGCCTGGGGTTGATCTCGAGGGCAGCCGGGAGCCCGGGGAGGGTCTTGAGCATGCACTGATGCGACCAGGTTCGGGTTTTAGAAATACCGCTGGCTGATGGGTAGAAGCTGAGCTGGAGTGAGCGGCCCCAGCGGGTGCCTAACAGGTGAGGGAACCACCTGGCTTGCTGGCAGGGAGTTTAGAGAGGAGGGATGGAGTCCAGAGCTAGTAAAGGAGTCAGCCAGCCTGGTTTATGTCACTGACTGGGTACAATGGGCAAGACAGGCAGGCCGGAGAAAGAAGTGGAAATGGCCCCAGTAAGGACCAGGTCCAACTCTCTCTCTTCAGAGAGCCGGAGACAGAGCCCCGGAAGGGCCGCGACTCGTCCATTCCGGCCCCTCCCCCTGCAGCCGGGGCTGCCTGTCCCTTCTCAGGACATTGTCTCGTTGGGGGGAGCCAGGGAGTGGTGCCACGCATCGGGGTCTGCATTGAGGAGGCGAGGCCAAACCTGGGGGAGAATGAGCCCCTGACCATCATTCTGTTCCTGGAAGGCCCAGGGAGGGCATGTGCCCGCTCGTTGGGTTGGGTCTGTGACTCGCCCGCCCCGCGGGACAGGGAGTGTAGGGCAGGTTTGCTCTGAGCGCCCCTCCCGCCTTGGGAAGCTCAGCACCTTCCCCTGGAGTGCGAGCTCCCTGGGGGCAGGGGTTTTGGGGGGGCTACTCTTGCTGTCGTTTTGGTTCACTGTGGCAGCCAGTGTCCAGAGCAGGGCTGGAATGGTTACATTATTTCTGTTTCTAGTAAGGGGAAGGCTAAGCCGTTGTTGGGCGTTTGTTTGTTTGTTTGTTTTCACATGACCTTTAATATTAAACTCATGCCTTGCCTTATCTTCTTCACAAATGCCCTCTGTGGTCTTTCTGCTCCTTGTGCTTCTAGATGTACAGTGGGCACTGTGTGGCTCTGCCGTCTGTGGTGCCACGAAGGTGGCATGACCCCGTGCGTGCGTTCCTGCTGCACGGAGGCCTTGCTCATTGACCTCTCCTGCCACCCAGGTCTGAGTACAGTGGCTCCGCCGATTCACCATGGACCCTCCGTTCCTACCGCTGTGATCCCCCTGCCACCTGGGACCCACTTACTCTTTGCTCAGACTGGGAAGATAGAGCGCGTCCCCCTGGAAGGAAGCACCATGCAGAAGACAGAAGCCAAGACGTTGCTTCACGCCCCGGTGAGTGCCGGCTAATTGCACATTAGCAATTAGCTTCGGTGACCTGGGAAATCAAGCAGGGAGTTGTTAGACCAGCCCCGGGGCCTGACCCCTGGACTCAGGAGCCTCTTGATTTCCGTGTGACCCCAGGTGTCCATCTCTAGATGGGGCCACTGTATTCTTGAGCTGCCTGTGGAGCTCCAGGAGGGGTTGGGAGCAGAAGCGGGAAGGCCTTTCAGAGACCACTGTGGTGTCTGACCCCTTGGGTGGGGGCGTCACATGGGCTAGGTGTCTCGTTTGTGTGCGTCTCCCAGGTCCGACCTTGCCATTCCTGCTAAATTAGTGCAGCGGCTCATGTTTGGCAGACCGTCAACTCTAGATCCTCGTATCTGCCCCGAGGCAATAATAGGCTTCAGCTTCGAGCTTTTCAAAGCATCAAAGATGCATTTTGTGAGTTGGAGGTTTTTGTCCGTTAGATAGAGGTTGGACACTTCTGAAAAGCCTTCCAGTTTCATCTGCAATCCTGACCACCCCCCCAGCCCTCGGCAAGAAACCAGACCTGAGAACTGGGGTCTTCTGGCACGATTCGGTCAGGGTTGCCGGGGCAGAGGGGGACCCTTAGGTCCCGTAAGGAGTGAAGAGGCTTTTCAAAACCTTTTGTCATTAGCCTTGATTGGATTCATGTTCTTCCCCTGCACAAAACCCTCTGATGGGTTCTCCCTTCACCCAGAATAAAAGCCAGTTCTTCCCATGGCCTCCAGCCACTTCTCCCACCCCATTCCCTGTCACCGTCCCCGCCACCTCCCTACCCCAGCTTCAGCCGTTTGGCCTTCTGGCTAGTCCTCAACTCACCACACATGTATCCCCATCTCAGGGCCTTTGCACTTGCCGCCCCCCCTGCCTGGAGTCCTCACCCTCCCAGACACTTGTGCAGTTCCCTGCCTCACCTCATTCACATTTCTGTTGGCACGTCACCTCTCTGGGAAGGCTGTCCCGGCCGCCCTGTCCACACTGCTCTCTGTCTCCCTATCCTGCTTTGTCTTTACCGTAGCACTGCGTGATACATTGTATATCAACATATATGTTCTGTATCTGATGTATATGTTCCCACTAAGAACGTAAAGCTCGCAAGACCAGCAACCGTCCATCTCTTAATGGAGGTATTTGTTTCACAGTGGTGTTCTTAGAGCCAAAACTATTTGCTGAATGAATAGGTGATCTCTGTGTTCTTCTGCTGTCTCTCAGAAACATAAATCCCTTCAGGGGCAATTGTCATTCTTTCTTTGTGTCCTCCGGTGCACGCGCTCAGGTAGCGGGAGTGGGTTGAGCCCCTTGTGACAGTCATTGTCACCCAAGACGAAGGGCAGAGCCTAAATGTCAAGTGAGGCTGTGAAAAGCAAAAAATTGAGGTGGGATAGGTGGAGGGGAGGGCGCTCAAACAACAGGATTAAGATTCACTGTGTTCTTTTAATGTATTTGTTTCTTGGGTATTTTTACCCTTTTAACTACTTCATCGTGATGGTGCAACCATCACCACCATCCACTCATCATCCCAACAGAAACTCTGTACCCATTCAGTAATAACTCCGTCCTTCCCCAGCCCTTGGCAACCACGCGTCTACTTTCTGTCTCTATGGATTTGACTCCTCTAGGGTGCCTCATGCATTCGGAATCCTATGGTATTTACCCTTTTGTAACCAGCTTACTTCGCAGAATGTCCTCAAGGTCCATCCATGTTGTAGCAGATGTCAGAATTTCCTTCCTTCTTAAGCTGATCATGGTATAGATTTAGCACATTTTGTTTATGCATCATCCATTGATGGACACTTGGGTTGCTTCCACCCATTGGCTATTGTGAATAATGCTGCTGTGAATGTGGTTGTACACATATCTATCTGTTCAAGTCCCTGCTTTCATTCTTTCTGAACATAAACCAGGCCTAGAATTTCTGAATCATAAGGTAATTCTGCAGATTTTTTTTTATTTTTTGAGACACTGCCATACTGTTTTCCTCAGTAACTGCACCACTTTACATTTCCGCCAGCATAGGACAAAGATTCCAATTTCTCTACCTTTTTGTCAACACTTACTATCTTCTGGTTTATAATAATAGCCATCCTAATATGTGTGAGGTGGTGTCTCATTGTGGTTTTGATTTGCATTTCTCTAATGAGCGATATTCTCATCTTCTCATGCACTTAGGGACCATTCATGTATCTTCTTTGGAAAAATGTCTACTCATATCCTTTGCCCATTTTGTAATCGGCTTATTTGTTGTTACTGAGTTGTAGGAGTTCTTTATGTATTCACTTTGCATTTCCGTAGATATTTTAGAGGAAGCTTGTTTCTACCAAAGGGGAAAAAAAGACTGCTGGGATTTTGATCTAGATGGCATTGAATCTCTAACTCTATTTAGGAAAAACTGATGTCTTAGCAATATTAAATCTTACAATCCATTAGACTAATTTATGTCTTCATTTATTTGAGTCTTCCTTTATTTCACTCTGTGATGTTTTACAGTGTTCAGTATAGAATCTTGCACATTTAAAAATATTTGTTCTTAAATACTTTGTTTTGGGTGCTATTATAAACATTACTGTTTGAAATTTTTTATTTTTTGCTAGTATGTAGAAATACCATTTTATATTTACCTTGTACACTGCAGCCTTGGACTGGATTCAGTTGTTACAATAGTTTTATGGATTCCCCAGGGTTTTCTACATAAACAATCAAATTGTCTTAGAGTGGTTTTACCTCTTCCTTTCCAATATTTCTGTCTTTTTTTTTAAAGATTTTATTTATTTATTTGAGAGAGTGTGCATGCACACGTGCACGAGAGAGAGCACACGAGCAGGGAGAGGGGCCGAGGGGGAAGCAGACTCCCCGATGAGCAGGGAACCCGACTCGATGAGCAGGGAACCCGATTTGGGGGCTCAATCTGAGGACCTGGAGATCATGACCTGAAGGCAGACGCTTAACTGACTGAGCCACCCAGGCGCCCTATTTGCGTCTTTTTTTTTTAAATGATCTTTAGGTAGGTAAAGATTTCTTAGATGGTATATAAAAAGCATTAGTCATAAGAGAAACAATAATAAATTGAACTTAATAAATATTTTTAACTTTTGCTTTTGAAAAACACCATTAAGAAAATGAAAACAAAACAAAAGCAAACAAAAAAGTAAGAAAAACTACATAATGAGTGGAAATATACACATACACACACACACACATATATATATGTATATGACGAAAGATTTTTATCTGAACTACATAAAGAACTCCCAACTCAATAGGTAGACTAAAGACTTGAAGACACTTCATTTAAAAAGGTATCCAGGGGTGCCTGTGTGACTCAGTCGGTTGGGCATCTGCCTTTAGCTCAGGTCATGATCCCAGGGTCCTGGAATTGAGCTCCGCATCAGGCTCCCTGCTCAGAGGGGAGCCTGCTTCTCCCTCTCCTTCTGCCACTCCTGCTTGTGCTTGCTCTCTCCTTCCCTGTCTCTCTCTCGCTCTCTGTCAAATAAATAAAATCTTAAAAAAAAAAAAAAAGGCATCCAGATACCTGTAAAGATGTGAAAGATTCCCACCATCGTTGGTCACTCAGATGCTAGTGAGTGGGCCACTCTTACGCTGTCTGTACTTCCAGGATAAAGTCATCATTGGCCTGGCCTTCGACTGTGTGGACAAGATGGTTTACTGGACGGACATCAGTGAGCCTTCCATTGGGAGAGCCAGTCTGCATGGCGGAGAGCCAACTACCATCATTCGACAAGGTGGGCAAGCAAATACCACTCTCCCTTCTTGGTTTGGCTTCTTGGGGGAGAGCAGAGTGCATGGTTGCATACAGGATATAGTGATTTGAGTGGGACTGGGTTCTTGGCCTCAACACCACCCTTTCCAGCCTTCTCTGAAAAGTCCTCTAAGGACTCATCATTAAGTCATGAACACCTTAGCTTGGATTTGTTGTTGGCCTAAGAAGAATACAATTAAAACAGGTAAGTGCCCATGCCTTTCTCTAAAAGCTTATCTAGCAAGTTGTAATGAACAATAAGGGCCGAACTCAACGGTCCACTTTGGATATCGCCGTTTCTCCTCTGGCTGTGGAGCCTAGAATCGATTCTCAGGATGTCTGCCCCGTGGTATGCTCCATTAGGCAGACGCATCATAAAGTTGGGAGGATTACAAGCATATTGGCAAATATTATCCCTGATAGGTGACTATTCCCAAGACAATTTTCAAGTCAAAAGTTGCCACTTCAGCCTGCGACATCGTGGTGGCTGGGGGGGGGGCGGGTCCTTTTCTACCTTACCCCCCATGGTACTTGCTCAGATTGCCTGTGACAGAGGAGTATAGCAAAGCGGGCTGAACTTTCGTAGGTATTCCTCAATTTTTAGTTGGCATTACTGATAATGAAGTGCATAACACCTTGGCATAGCCTGCCTCTCAACATTTAACCTCGAGTCCTTAATTTATACAGGTTGATTTAAGCCAAGGACTGTGAGTTATTATAATGTCTATATTCAAGTCATGACTATTTTCTGTGGCTGTGTTTTATCAAGATTAAAGACCCAAGAACCTGTATAAATTCCCCTTTACTGAAAATATTACATAATGCTAAGTCAATAACTCATCAGCTGACTTGCAGGTATTTTCGATCAAAAGACATTGTTGTGCCAATGATAGGTCTTGTATAAAATCTTCTTGCTTCCTCTGCAAAACACTCAAGTCAAAGATACACCTTCTAAATGTATGAGCCTCATTTGGTATTTCTTTTGACTTGGGGCTGAATGTCGCTTTTCCAATTTCCAGTTTAATGTTTCCATGACAATTGATATTCCCAGAGAGTCGCTGTGCCTGTGGAACAGCCTGTGGGGAAGTTTTTTTTTCCCCCTTCCTTGGCTCCTTCACAAAAGATGATGCAGCAGGAGCAGGAATCAAGCAGAGGTTGACTTAAATATGTCTAGCTTCGGACATAGACCCCACATCCTTTTCTAGAAGCCAAGGTGCTACTTAAATAATGTCTGCCAGTTTTCATGGTTTGGCTTAATGAACAGAATTTTGAAAATGCCTTTTTGCGTCTTCTCCCTCTCTCTGTTAAAAATGTTGTTGCTGTTATCTCTGGTTTGACTTGCAAACCCCGTGGAAGAGGGGAGTAGGTCATCACTGCTATTTCCTGTTGCTTCTGGAACTGATAATCATCCAAGAAAGCTTTAAGCTCAGTAAGGAACATTCCAGGCCAAAGTCCACTGTGAAAACACAGAATGAAACTAGAATGTGATCTTTGTAGAGGGAAGATCACTGGGGAAAATTCTCTTTTATTTAAAAAGGGAGAAAGAAACTTCCACTTCATCCTTTATCATGGTACAGGTAGGTGCCTCCCTAGTGAGTGAAGGTAGAATGGGGTCCCAATGCTAAGCGTCTCTCTCTTTCCTTGAGTTAAACTCCTACCCAAATATCTTTAATAAGTATCCTAATCTGTTTCCTCTTGACATAAGCAGTATGGAAAATACCGCCTTGCTGTCTTCCCTTCTTAAGAAGCCCTGACTGCACAGTAAAGGGTGAGGTTTTCCAGACATTTCTTTGGCGTGATAGTTCAAAAAGAAGTTTTTTCCTGGTTGGAGGAGGAGGTTTGGTTGCTCTTGGGTTCGAAATCAGGACCGGAGCTGTTTCTAAGGAGATGGAATGACACGGAGTTTCTGGGTGTCCCTGGATGTCTTGTGAAATAGTGCTATTGAACAGCCTTCCCCCCGACTTTCCTGTCTGTGTGTCTGAGTCGTCAGTGTCCCTGGCAGAGGATGTGCTCATCCCAGATAGACCCTGGAATGATTTATTCTGGTTTTGTCTGAAAGACACCAGAAGTCTTCCGAGGTCAGCCTTGCTGCCCCTTCTCCCCTAGGGACGTGGGAAATATTTTAATACCTCCCAAATCTCTGCTTCTGGTTTGAATAATAAAAACCTTGTTCAAGGGCTGTTTCTCATTCTTAATAAACTTCCTCTGGCAGGGGTCCTTTCCGGGGGGGCGGGGCTTTGGTGTTTCCAGCATCCACAGTCAAGGTCATATTAGGAGTCAAGTGAAGGCTGATCTGAGAGAGCCGAGGGTCTGAACCGCTTACACATTGGCGAAAAACACAGTGTGGGAATGATTTCCTCAAACCTGGGATCCCTCGGGTAGAGTAGCTTCTTCCTTGGCCTCTTCCCCTTCCTGGCTTCCAGCCATACTAAGTGACCTTTAGCTGTCGAATCAGTAAGATTAGGAAAGAATCCTAAGTGACCAGTAAAACCCTGGTGGGGATCTAATGTTTAGTTTGTTTTTATTTGTAGTCAGGGCATCATTTCAGTCTTGAACTTGTGGTTAGGTTAGGTGGGCACTGAAGGCTCATATTGCAGTGGGCTTACCCTGTGGCAAGCCCTGGCTTGAGAATCAGTCACTTATAACCTAGTACGGACTCTGGGAGTGTTACTTCTGATAACTGACGCCCCTTCTTTGCACTTTTCATATTTGTATAAAAGAAATAACAGCTATGATTTCTTGCTATTACTTCTCTGAGATGACCCTTTTCCCCCAATAACTAGTGAATAAGGCAAATCTATTTTTTGTTCCATTCCCATCTTAAGATCTTCCTATGCCTCCCCTTTGCTCATGGGATAAGCTCTAAGCTCCTTAACACGGGCATCCTAACTTCATCTCTGGCGGCTCTCCCATCCTCACAGACTCCAGCCGTCTAAAATTATATATAGTTCACTTCAAGCCATGTCCAATCTTCCTTTATACTTATGTGCTGGTCCCACCACCTGGCATCCCTCAGCTAAGATCTTTGCCTGACAGACTCCTGCTGGTCCTTCAGGAGCCAGCTTCACGAGGTGTCACTTCCCCTAGAAATCCTTCCTGGGTCTCCCCAGGCTAAGTCTGGTGTCCGCCTCCATGTTCCCATAAAGCCAGAACTCAGTCTGAATTGTGATCGCTTGCGAGCTCCTGGAAGCCAGGGCCACAGCTGAGGTGTGATGTTGGGCTTGGTTCCCAGTATGGTACACAGGGTAGGTGTCTGCCAAGTGAATGAGTGACATTCTTTAATGCATCACTTTGAGTGTTGGTTAACTTATAAGCAACAAGCATTCCACATTCCCATTCGTTTTCCCAAAGTGCAAGGGTGGAACACCATGTGAAATAACACTGAGTAATCAGAAAAACCTAATCTCACCTGCTTAAAAAACCCAGCAGTGTCCTGTGTTTGGTTCTAGATCTTGGAAGTCCAGAAGGCATTGCCCTTGACCATCTTGGCCGCAACATTTTCTGGACTGATTCTCATTTGGATCGAATAGAAGTTGCAAAGCTGGATGGCACCCAGCGCCGGGTGCTGTTTGAGACTGATTTGGTGAATCCCAGAGGCATCGTAACAGACTCCGTGCGAGGGTAACTGTGTGTAAATATGCGTGTGGGTCTATTCAGTTTGCAGCTGCTTTTTTATATATTCTCAAGCGGTAGGCTCTAACTCTGGCATCGCCCTCCTGAAATGAATGCGTCACAGGATGAACAGGTCTCAGTGGGTGGCTTAGAGATCTGCACGGTGAAATGCCAGAACATTTATCCCAGTTCCCTGTGACCATGGACTTGATCCCATGTTCCACTTTTAAATCTTTAAGGAAGGGACCCTGTAAGTCGACAGCTCAGAAATTGGTTATTTCCATTTGAGTTGAATGTGGATCAATACCTGTGTTGTGTCAGCCCCAAAAGGGTATCAGAGGAGCATAAATGTACCCCTGGGGCTCAGGCCAACACACCATGGACCCCTGGAAGACCCCTTCTTGGGTTTTGTCATCACATCAATGCTTTCTCTCTTTTTCCCTACAACAGGCTCTGAATCTTACACACCACGCCCTCAGCGCCTTCACACTTTGATCCCTTCCCTGTGAGGCCACATCCCTAGTTCTGTGGCCCCGTGGCCACCTCCCTGATGGCAGATGCTGTGCCCCCCTGTGTAGGGACAGCAGACAGGAATTCCCACGTCTGTCTCATTGTGGTGATCTGCTTTGTGCTGTCTTTTTGACCCACTTTAGCGAGATAGAACATGTCAGTTATGTTTAAGGGAAGCGAATTCACTAGTAAAGAGTAACCAAATTCAAACAACCCCCAAATCCAAGTCTCTTCCCAAAGGAGAACATGTCTTATCGTCTCCAGACCCGTTTTAGCCACACTGTGTTTGAACACCTGCTAATGTCTTCATCGTGGGTTTTTTTTTAAGTTGTCTTTGTAAACTTCTTCTCATCCTTTTCGTTATTTGTCTCCCTCTTTCCCTTCCTTTTCCTCCTCCAGGAACCTTTATTGGACCGACTGGAACAGAGATAGCCCCAAAATTGAAACTTCCTACATGGACGGCACGAACCGGAGGATTCTCGTGCAGGATGACCTGGGCTTGCCCAACGGGCTGACATTTGATGCCTACTCATCTCAGCTCTGCTGGGTGGACGCAGGTGACGGAAAGCCCCAGGCCTGACTCCTGGCTTTGGAGCAGTGCTTTTTTTTTCTTCTTTAAACTAAACATTTATTCTTACCCACTGCGGGCTAGTATCTGTTCTGGGGAAGATGGTGTGAGATAGCTCTTTCACTTTCTTGCGCAAAAACAGCTGCCCATCTTTGCTCTGCGATGTATTGTTTCTCAAGGCTTGACGCTCGCTGTCCAAGGGCAAGTTCTCAGTCTTCTCAGTCAAGAGTCAGCAACCTCTAGCCCATGGGCCAGATCCAACCAGCCACCCGCTTTAGTACCACCTGGGTCTTATGAATGGTTTTTACATTTTTAAATGTTAACATTGTAAGAGGTTACATAAATGCCTCCAGCATGTCCTCAATTGTGCCTCTTGGCCCACAAAACCTAAATTAATTACCATCTGGCCCTTGGAGAGAAAGCGTGCTGACCCCTTGAGCCTGTCCTCATCCTAATATCATCTATTATGCAATTCATGCCTTACATTCCTATAGCTCGAATCTGTCCCCAAGGACTCAGGCGGGACTTGGAGCCAAGGAAGAGAAAGGCGTGCAGTCCTGCTGTGAGCCCCTGCTGTGGGGTGTGCCTGAGGCAGGCATGTGGGCGGGATGCTCCTTCGGGGAGCAGGGTCAGTCAGCTGTCCGTGTCTGTGGAGTACCGTACCTGCCCTGTTCCCAACACTGCTGGCTGCCATCGTGGGGCAGGGTGTAGGGGCTGCATCTTGCGTCCAGGGTAAGGGCTCTGAGTGAGGGGAGGGAGGGCCTGGGAGGCTTCAGGGGGTAGGGACTTGAGCGAGACCTGGAAGACGTCATCATTCCTACTAAGTCCCCAGCCGCTCTGGGAATGAGTGGAGCAAGGAACGGCCCCTCGGCTCCGGCCCACGTCGGAACCAGGTCTGGGTCCCCCAGCGGAGGTGGGAGTTGGCCAGCGACAGGGGCAAGGCAGGGCAGAGAGAAAGCTTTCCACGGTTGAAGAGCGGGTCACGTGTGTTCTCCAGGATCTGTCATGGTCGCACTGACTTCTCTCACCCTTGCGCTCATCACTCGTCTTGACACAAAGGGGCCGTCTCATGTGTGCACAATGAACGCCTTGTTTTCGCTCCACATAGGCACCAGTCGGGTGGAGTGTCTGAAGCCCGGGCAGTCCGGCCGACGCAGGGTTCTCGAAGGACTCCAGTACCCTTTTGCTGTCACCAGCTATGGGAAACATCTGTATTACACAGACTGGAAGACGTACGTCAGCAGGGGCTGGGGAGCCTGCCCTGCCACCCTGTCTCTGGGAGGCCAAGCCCCCTGCCATGTGGCCCCCTGCCTCATCCTTCTGGTTGTTAGGAAAGGAGGGGGAAGAAGAGTGAGGGTGAGGGCGCCTGGGGTGGTGGGGGCAGGAGGTGCTGTTTATCATCTGGATGCTCCTGGATGGGCACCTACTTGGACTTCTGGAGCGTGTCTGTTCTCTCCCCACAAGCTGGCCCAAGGTCCCTCGGTGGGTGGGCTCCATGCCCATGCTGTGCCCCTACTTCATTTCGCTTCTTAAACTACAGTATTCCCACAGCCCCTTCTTGACCACCCATCCTGCACAAAGGAGGCTTCACACAGAGCAAGCAGCTGTGGTCAGGGGCATCTGGAGAGAAAGCTGCTTTCCCAGCTTGGAAGTTAGAGCTGAGGGGAGAGCTTAGCTCATCTTTGTCCTTTTTTAAGAAGCCAGAGAAACGCAGGCTTGTCCCTTCACAGGAGGAGGGAGGGATGGCTAGGAAGGCAGGCCACCGTGTCTCTGCGTGGCCTCTGGTTTGTCCCCAAAACCACAGAAGAGGCTGCCCTGTAGACAGAAGGTTCGAGCCATCAGATATGTCTTTACCTTCTGCCCTTTGGTGTTCCGTAGGAATTCCGTGGTCGCTGTAGACCTTGCTATTTCCAAAGAGACGGATACCTTCCACCCCCACAAGCAGACCCGGCTATATGGCGTCACCATGGCCCTGGCTCAGTGTCCCCAAGGTAACTCACCTGTGCTCTTACTGTTCAGGGTGCCCTGAGGCTGCAAGCCCACACCCTGGCCTCTTGCAGCCCTCATCACGTGGCAGGTGAGACCCAGTCCCTTCCATCATGCGTCTTCCATTATTTAGTGGGTGAGCCACGTAGAAAACATTAGGGGATGAGGTGGAGATGGTGGACCAGGGTGAGGGAAAGCGCTGAATCTTGGGCTGGCTCTAGAAGTGAGTGGTCTTCAGGTTCCAAAGAGGAACATCCGTGTTATGATCTCTGCTGCTTTCAAAGTCCATCGATTTGGCCTCACAGCCACAATAATAATTGTTGCTCCTAATAATGACGAACATGGATGAGGTGCTTACTGTGAGCTGCGTACTTCACATACATCGACCCGGCGTTCTCGGTGCTGTGTGCTCATTGGTTCACTAATCCTCATAGCAGCCCCACTGAGGTGGGTACTGTGCTTGTGCCCATTTTATAAGTAAGGAAAACTGAAGCCGCTGGCCCAGAGTCACACAGCTCAGAGGCACAGCTGGGGGTGAGCTAGGCAGCCCGGCTCCAGAATCTGCTCTCCCTGAACTCGCCCTCCTTGGCTTCCCACCTGCCCCCCCCACCACCCTGGTCCAATGTGAAGCCGAGTGGACAAGCTAGACAGAGAGCGCTTTGTGCTTGAAAATTCCAGCTCCGTGTTATAATGAGAGCTGGAAAATCCTTCCTGAGACCTGTTCAGTAGCTTTGATGGTAAATCGGCACAGTCCCCAACTCAGGAATCGGAAAACGATGTTTTTGCCCATCTGGCAGATCCTTAGTGAAGAGGATTCCCTATTCCTGGAGCACCCACATGCTTGGCCCCCTGGAAACTAAAGAGGGGGCTAATACAGAGGTTCCTCTCTTAGGGGGCAATTGAGCTGATTTCTGCCTTTTCCAGGTCACAACTATTGCTCAGTGAACAATGGTGGCTGCACCCACCTCTGCTTGGCCACCCCCGGAAGCAGGACCTGCCGTTGCCCTGACAACACTCTGGGAGTTGACTGTATCGAGCAGAAATAAAGACAAGAGTGCCTCATTCCCTCTGCAAGTATTCAGCAGCACCCTATTTGAAAGGGTCCAGACTGAAAACTATCTGATCTGGTGGCCACCACGCCCAGATCCTATCCAGCCTGAGCCCCAACAGTGTTCCCCTCACTGTCCCCCAAAACATATGCCCTGGGCTTCCAGAATGGGAAAATCTCTTCCCCTACACACAGACAGAAAACCCTCCCAAGGGAGGATTATATGCCCATCCCAGTGCTCTGGAACCTTTCCCCAACTTAGCAGCCCAGTGGTGAGCAGAGACTCCCCAGGCCTGAGCTGCCCCCTCCCCTGTGGCCTTATGAGCTCAGCCTCACTCTGACACACCTGCCATCCTGTTATCTCCCTGACATACCAGCCAGGGCCACCCAGGCGAGGCTGTGAATGAAGGAGGGAGTTAATCCTCCCTCGCTTTTCTCTTGGTGCTCAGATTTCCCTCATCCTCCTAGCTTTCTCCCCCTGAGTCTGTACCACCTGCATCCTGCCCAAGGTCCCCATCACAGTGAGTAAGCCTTGGCCTTCATTCAAAACCCACCCTGTCTTAGGGCTATGTGGATACTTGTGGGCCGTAAGGAGCAGCCCCTCCCAGATAAGTTACTGGCATTTCAGCAGGTAGGCAAAGCCTTCAGTCAAAAGAGTGTCCAGTGGCAGGAATTTCAAGGTGTAGAGTCAGGTGTTTGAGGATGAGGATTTTTCAGAAGTGCTTACTTAATTTACACCAGTGGTTACCAGATTATTCCTGTTTGCGCAAAGCACCTGGATCCCAGCATCTGGTCTCTTGAGTAGCCTGGCCCCACGGCTGGCACCGATGCCCCGCCTCCCTCACTTCGGGCATAGCTGGGGGCTGGTACCAGTGATGACTCCCCTATGGGCCCTTCCCTCCCTCCCGCACTGGTGAGAGCTGATCTACAGTCAACATGAGCTCACTTCTCCTTTGTTTCTCCCTCTGCTCATGGCCCTTGCTGGCTGTCTTTTCATCAAAGAGGGCCAGGTTGAGTATTTGTACTACTGACCCAGACCCTTGATTGCTCATTGGTGTAATTAAAGTGACCATTGCCACCTGTCATGTTTATGTGTTTAGAAACATCTCCAGGCCAGACGAGTAGCTAGTGTTACCTTTTATTGGCTGCTTCCCAGAGTTGCAAAACAATCGGAATTTTGGATTGAAAGCTGAGCATATAAGGAGTTGGGAGTCAGGAAGGATTAGGGTAAGGGAGTAGAGAAAGCTCAGTGGAAAGTACCAAAAAGAGACTGATCAAGAGGAAAGGGTAGAGAAGGGCATTTGACGACAGCAATGAGAGAAACTCTTTAATAATCCCAAAGAGAAAATGGCACCTTTTGCCAAAGAACACTTATGCTTGAAGACATGGAAGAATTTGCTTGTTTTTCTCCTTGGGGCAGAGATCCTTCCCCTTATCTGCAAACCTCAGGGAGTTCATTCCTCCCTGTCCCACCTGTACCTCCTCCCCACATTGTCCTCATCTGCTTCAGCATCCCAGTGGCACCTGGATCGGGAAAGAGCCTTTCCCTGAATAATTGGAGTTTGTTTCGAGAGCCAGATATATCCCCCAAAATCACACGATTTGGGGAACACATGGGTCTTTTATCCAGCCCAGCCCCCTGAATTAGTTTTGCTTATTTTTTATATTTATCGTTCCATATCAAACCCTCTATATCAAATGTTTGTCATGATTTTGTATAGGTTTTTATAACTATTTTATTCATTTTACTAGATTCATTCTAAAAGTTTTCAAATGGTCAATTCTTAAACTGTGGAATCCACTGAAGGTGCTTATTAACTGTTCCCCCAGATTTATACAAGTATTGGATGATTCCTTGAGTTTACAGCTGTACAAATATCAGTGCAGAAAATTAAACAATTTTTTGTTAAAAAAAATCTTTATCTTGTTTGAATGAAGACATTTACTGTTGGGGGCTGATTGAGGATAAGACAATAGCCATTTAATAATTTGAATATAAAGTTACCAAATCCAGCAATTCCACTTCTAAGTATACACCCAAAGGAATTGAAAACGGGCTCAAACAGATCCAGTGTTCACAGCAGCATTTTCTCGATAACCAAAGGTAGAAACAGCCCAAGTCCCATCAACAGATGAAAGGATAAATAAGTGTTGTACTCCTACGATGGAATGTTTAGCCATAAAAAGGAAAGAAGTTCCAGCATGTTACAACATGGATGAAATTTGAAGTCATTATGCTAAGTGAAAGAAGCTAGACACAAAGGAACAAATATATGATTCCACATGTATGAGGTCCCTCGATTAGGCAAATTCACAGAGACCAAAGGTAGACTAGATGTCACCAGGGCTGGGGCCAGGGCGAATGGAGAGTTACCACTTAATGGTTTCAGAGTTTTTATTTAGGGTCATGGAAGAGTTTGGGATGTAATGATCATACAACATTGTGAAAGTACTCAATGCCACTGAATTACACACTCAAAAATGGTTAAAATGGCAAATTTTATGTTACATATATATATTCTACCACAACTCTTCAAGATTAAGAATGTGATATACAAGAACTGTTAAATGTGCACTTTAAATAAGTGAATTGTATGGCATGTGAGTTATAGCTCAATATAGTTGTTTTTTTTTTTTTAATCACTAAAAAAAGAAAAGCTTGTGATGGAAGATTGGCAAGTTGCTGATCACTGTAGTAGTTGCCTATATTCTAAAGATGCCAAGATTCTAGTCTAGGTAGTCCTGTGAAAGGACTTTGCAGATAGAATTAAAGTTATTAGGTACCTTAAAACAGGGAGATTCTTTATCCTGGACAATGCAGGAGGGCCCGGAAAGCCAGAAGAGGAAGGCAGAAGAATCAACTAAGGCCAAAACATAAAGCAGGTAAGATAAAGCTGAAGGGTAGGAAGGACTTGACCGGCCATCGGTGCCTTCAAAATGGAGGAAGGCCGTTATGAGCCAAGGAGCAAGGTTACCTCTACAAGCTCAGAACAACTCCTGGCCAACAGTCAGCAAACTGGGACCTCAGTTCTATAACCACAGGGAACCAGGTCCTACGACAACCTGCATGGGCCTAGGAGCGGGTTCTTCCCCAGAGCCTTCAGGAAGGGGCACGGCCCTCCAGACCCCCTGATTGCAGCCCTGTGAGACCCTCAGCAGAGGACCCACCTGAGCCACGCTGTGCTGGGCTTCTGACCTCAACTGGGAGATTTCCCATGGTGGTGTTTTGAGTCACAGAATGTGTGGTAACTGGTTACAGCAGCAGTAGAAACCTAATACACTTGTTGCAGCTAGGTGTTGGCATATGGGATTATGCCAGATACTTTCCATTTGTCCGTCTACTCTCCCCATCCTGATCTGAACCCCAAGAGGCCAAACCACTTGGACAACTTCTATGGCTCCCTTGCCCCCCGGCTTCCTAGCAGGCAAAGGAGGGAAAGAAGAGAGTGAGAACAGATCTTTACCCCCCACTCCCACCCTGCCAGTGTCCCCAGAACCATTTCCTCCCCTGGTCTCTCTGGGCATCAGGGAGGTAACAACCCCCTGCCCTATCCGCTCAGACTGGTTCCCCACACCCCAGCCCTAACTTTAACCCTCACTCGAATTATCCTCATGGGAGCACATCTATCTTTTGTTGAGACCCTAACTGATACAGGAGTTTGTAATTCTGGTGATCTCTACTTTTGAGTATGTTTGTCTGTAGTTTTGTCCCCCCCACCCCCAAAAAAGGTAAAAAGCTATCTCATAATCATGTCACACATACTTGTATCCAATTAGGATACATGTTACAGCATAACTAGTAAGTATGAATTATACAGATGTACACAAAATGTACCAAAAAAGTCTTTTTTATTCCATAACTCATTTTGATTTTCAGACTCGGAGCCTGCATTGGCAGACAACTCACTCTAGGGGAATTCTAGTTCAATGCAGTAATTTCTCAGTCACTCTGGGTTCAAACTCAGTCATATTCAGGAGTCTTGTTGAACCCCTCCTTCCTCACCCAGGCCGCAATCTCAACTCTCTGCAGCTTGCGGACCAGCCCCCCAGTCTCAGGCTGGCCTTCCACCCCCACTGGTGTTACCTGTGCTTGGCCGCTCAGTTTCTCAGGGTCTTCCTCTGTGTGTCTTGGAGTGGTTGGTCCTGTGGTCCTCAAGGGTCACTCTGCAGCCTCCTCACCCCGGCCCCCTGGCCTATGGGGACTGCAGTGTTTCCCTCAGCCCTCCCTCACCGCTTGTGCAGATGGGGTGACGTGCAGCTGTCCCTCCATGCCCCGAGGGGGACAGGGCAGTCAGTGGGCCAGGGCCTTCTTCCTTTTACCCCACCCCTCCCCCTCTGCTCTGAGCCCTCCTTGGGGCTCCTCTGCCCACAGGCATGGCCTTGCACATCTTTTCCTGCTCATACCCTTGTTCACTACCACCCCAAGAACATCCCTCCTGAGAGCATATGGAGCCTCAGTGGCCGGCCTCTCAGGCAGGGGTCCATGGGTGGGATGGAGAGAGAAAGGACACCCCAGGGGGTGATGCCTCAAATGATCAATTTACCTAACACACACACACACACACACAATTTAAGAATCCAAAAAAGAAATAATAACGGATCACAGGGATGAAAAGTACAGCGTAGGAAATATAATAATATTGTGATAATTTTGTTGATACATGGTGACAGATGGCAGCTATACTTACCGTGGTGAGCATTTCATGATGTATATGATCATCGAACCATGTTGTACACCTAAAAAAAATAAATAATAAGGGCATAGCTGATCTAAAAAGGCTTTTCAGAGGGAAAGGGTCTTAAAAGGCAGGCCATGTCAGTAGTCCTAGAGCGAAGTGAATCTCCTTACCTATGACCTGGGCCGTTTTACTTCAATACTCACAGCAACTGAATTTTCTTATCTGAGGAATTAAGGGTTTTGGGGTCTTACTAGTAATCCACTCACAGATTTAAAGAAACAAACACCGGGGTGCCTGGGTGGCTCAGTCAGTTGGGCGTCTGCCTTCCAATCGGGTCCTGATCCCAGGGTCCTTGGGCTCCCTGCTCGGTGGGGAGTCTGCTTCTCCCTCTCCCTCTGCCCCTCCCCCCACTTGTGCACTCTCTCATACTCTCTGAAATAAATACATAAAATATTAAAAAAAAAAAACAACCACCATGGGGCGCCTGGGTGGCTCAGTCGGTTGAGCATCTGACTCTTGGTTTCAGGGTGGTGAGATGGAGCCCCCACCCCCCCACCCGCATGGGGCACCTTGCTCAGCTTGGAGCCTGCTTGAGATTCTCTCCCTCGCCTCCACCCCTCCCCCTCCCCTGCTCATGCGCACTCTCTCTTTCTCTAAAATAAATCTAAAAATCTGAAATAAATAAATCCTCCCTGAGCCCCTCACTTCCTTTCACAGCAGACCCTCCTGAAGCGAGCCAGGGAGCCCAAAACAATAGTGGATAGTCCACTTTTAACAGTGAAGGTGGCCCTGCACGTGCCCCCATCCCATCTACACCGCCTGACCTGCCACCCTGACCTTCCCCTTGGGTGCCCCCTCCACAGTCCCTTCCTTCCCCTCAAGTCTGGGTGATTCACTCCGGGGTGGTCCATAAAAGACTTGCAAGGACAGAAACACATCACACTGCAGTAACATTTTACGGGGAATGGGAATGAGAAGTACAAACAGACTTATTAGGATTTCTCGGAAAGGGCTGAAATCACTTGTATGCAGGTCCCCCTGGATACACTTGTAAGCGTGATGTAACAGTTTTATTTCTTAAATGCCAATATAGGCAATAAACTGGACGTTACATCTCTTTGTAACCAGACGAACCTGTGACAAAAATGTTGCGAAGATAATAAAATGTTAAGAGGAAACATGGTTTTGAAAAATGCCTTTAGTGGGACCTGGAGCGAGCAGGTTTGCTCGGAAGGCAGCTATGCTCACCACTATACCACCAACACCGGCTTGAGCAGGTTTGCTCGGAAGGAGGACGAGACCAGCCCCGGTGGCCCTGGCAAAGATGTCGCTGCTGGGCTACGGCTCCGGAGTCCCGCACTGGCCACCCCCCTCTTCTCGGGCCAGGAGAAGGGGTCCCGCCAGAGTTAAAGAACAGGCTCTACGGTTGGCTTCTCGTTGACTTGAAGCGAGCTGGGAATAGATGAGCCTCGAGCGACGCTCAAGGTTTCTACTCGGGGGCCGGTCTTCTCAAAGGCAATTCCAGAGGAGACCACTAGAGGGCAGGAAAAGCCTCGCAATGCCTGCTTGGCTGGGGGTTGAGGTGGAGGTTGAGGCTCCCAGGTCTGAAGGCCCCGATAACTTCCCCAAAAGACCCTGCTCAGGCTTTCCCATCGCCTTGCTCTAGAACTTTCCTAATATTGGTTAGTTGCCTCATCTGCTACCACAGGAAATCTAAATGTCACAATTTCTCAGCGTTGTCAAGCCTTTTAATGCAGATTTCCCCCAAAGAGCCTAGCGGGGTTCCTCCCAGAGTCCTATCTTCCTCAGTCAATGTTTACAGATGTCCGTGGTGACCCGGCCACAGCAGTGTGGTCAGCGTTGGGAGGACCACACAGAAGTATTCCTAAGTGTACTTGCGTGTACATGGAAGCGTATATTCATCCCTCCAGAGACCAGGTTCCCAGTGCATCTAAGCGGAGGATGACACAGAATTCCAGAAAATGCAGGCACAAGGCAAGTAAGACCTGGTCCTCACTCAGCGAGTGTGTATCTAGTTGCTTAGGAGATATTAATGCCAGGTGGTGAGAAATGATTGGTTCAAATATTAAGGACTTTAGAGAAGGGAGCTCAGTAAGGATCCTCCGGGAAGAAGCTTTCATCTGATGAATGTAAATGCGAAAGGAGACTCCTTCCTCTTGATAATCTTATGAAGTAGAATTTATTGTGCCCATTGCATGAGTCAGGAAGCTGAGGCCCAAAGTGACATAACTAATCAAAGGTCAGTCAGTCAGTAACGATCAGAGCAGAACCCACCTCCGGATCTGGTTTGCTTATAGGCCACACTCAACACATCCTTCCCACCCCCCTTTTTACAGAACATTTTAAGTAGAAATTAGATAGAGATTATTTTTACTGTATTTTTTAATTAAAAAAATTTTTATGGTATTTTACTTTTATTTCTTTGTGTTTAACACATTTACATTTAGAAAACTGGAAAGTCAAGGTTAAGTACATGAAATAGAAATCACCAGAAAGCTCACTACTTAGCAATCATCCCATTAATACATTGATATCTTATCCCAGAAATGTAAACTGACACACGCAAACAAAATCGTGTTATGTGTATTTTGTAAATTGTATACAACAAAAAATGGGATCCTGCTTAATATACTTTTTGGTATTTTTATTTTCCATTTAAATAAATGTGCATATGAACATCACTTTTAATGGCCGCAATAGTATTATATTCTATGAATGGACAGTCAACTCTCACAAACTCTCTTACTGACAAACATTTAGAATGTTTCTTTTTTTTCTTTTTTTTTTTTTGCTATGGTAAAACACACTTAATAAGCAACATTGTACTTACGTCAAAGTGTCCTTATTCACTTCTCTAGAATACGACTCAATATTATTCAAAATGTTAAAGCTTTAGATATATACTGCCATCTGCCTTCCAGAAGTTTGTACCAATTTACACTCCCACCAGCAGGACTGTTTGAGAACACCTACTCCCAGCATTTTTATTCTGGGATAGTTCTTTTTTCTTTTCATCTTTGCCAGTCAGACACATGAACATCGAGGGGAGGTTGTTTATTAAAGCTTACATTCTCTTAGTTGAGTTTGACTTTTAAAATGTATATTTATCATTGTAAATTCTTTTATCAATTGCCTCTACAAGTTTGGTTTGTGTTTTTGGTTTTGTTTCTTTTTTGATTGGAACAATCTTATTGACCTACAAGTGCCCTATATATTTTTAAGTTAACTAGCCTTTTGTCCCATATATTGCAAATAATGCATCCCAGGGATTTTTGGGTTTGGGGTTTCTTTACCTTACAGCAGGCTTTAATCTATATGTAGTGGGAGAGGAAGAAGCAGGCTCCCTGCTAAGCAGAGAGTCCAACACGGGGCTCCATCCCAGGATCCTGAGATCATGACCTAAGCCGAAGGCGGACGCTTAAACGACTGAGCCACCCAGGTGCCCCACATCCCACATCTTCTTACAATTTTGTGTTGATGTGATGTTGACATCCCTCCCACTGAGAAGTAGGGCCTATGTTCCCTCCCTTTGAATCTAAGGGAGCCCATGACTAGAGAGGGGCTACCGTGTCATACCTCAGGCTAGGCCATGCAAGATAAAATAGCTTCCCCGATCCCGTTGGATTCTCTCTCTAGGAGCCCAGCCTCCACAATATGAGAAAGCTCAGGCCACACAGAGAGGCCACGTGTGTCTGGCCTGGTAGCCCCTGCTGAGGCCCCAGCCTACAGTAGGCGTCGACCACCCGATATTCCGGTGAGGCGACCTCCCAGGTGACTCCAGCCCACCCCACTAACAGCAACCCCACGGGCACAGCCCGGTGATCCTAGCCAACCTGTGTTGTCAGCTTCAGCCCCGTTTTAAATCAGAGCCTCTGAGGCTGGGATCCAGCATCTGTATTCTTTTGGGCTCTTCACAAGTGCTTCCAATGCGCAGCAAGGGGAGAATCACTGAAAAAGTTTCTGGGGGGAAAAAAAGAACTTTATGAGATGTTGATAGGGATCTAGTTGCATCCACAGATCAATGTGGGAAGAATCACCATCTTTTTTTTTTCTTTAAAGATTTATTTATTTATTTGGGGGGGCAGCAAAGGGGGAGAGTCTCAAGCAGAATCCCTGCTGAGCACAGAGCCCATGTGGGGCTCAGTCTCACGACCCTAAGATCATGACCTGAGCCGAAACCAAGAGTCGGATCCTCAATGGACTGAGCTACCCGGGCGCCGTGAGAATCATCATCTTAACATTGAGGCTTGCAATACACCAATATTGAATGTCTCTCCATTTAAGAAGAACTACAATTCCTGAGCAATTATTACACTCTGGTCCTTAGCCCAATTCATGTATATAATCGTATTTTTACTGATGTGTCTTCTGAGCCCAGAGAGGTCAAGACACCTCCGAAGACCACACAGCTAGCATGCTAGAATTCTGAGCTTGGTCTGACTCATGCTATTTCTGCTTCTATCTGTTGCCTCTTCTCACTATGAAGGAGGCGGACGGCCCCCAGCCATTTCCGGTTCAGGGCAATCAATTGCCTTTAAAAAGAGATGAAGGACTGATAAAAACAAAAAGGAAATCGGGTTATCCAGAGTAACATGGAAATACATCCAAAATGCAGAGATGAGTGAATAAGAAGTCACAGAACACTGCGTATCCTGCTACCTATTTGGAACAACCAAGCACGTGTATTCGCATGTAGGGAAGGCCTGGAAGGAGACGCAAGAAATTCTTCACAGCGGCTCGTGGTGGGGGGTGCTGGGGGGGTGGTGGTGGTAGCAGGGCTAGCGAGAAGGATTTTAACTTTCCATTGTAGACTATTCTCCATTGTCTTTAGAGTGCTTTATTGTAAGCATGCGTTGCCTTTACAATTAAAAGAATTTCTAGTTTTGAGAGATGGGGAAAGATTGTCCCCACATTGCCAATTGCAGAACCGTGAAAATGGGAAGCTACTTGGTTCCCCTTCACCACTGTGGTGACTATGGAGTAACTCCCTTCTTCTGAGGGTCACGGGTACGGGCTGTGCCTGGCAGGGGTGGGGGCGGGGAAGGCAGGTGCACACACCTGCGGGAACAGACCTGTCCCTGTCTCGCCCCGTGCTCCCCCAATAGGCTGGCTGGGAGTGTCGCTGTAGCCGCTGCCCACAGGATGGGGCTGTCAGTTGTCCCCCTGGTGTGCACAGGCTACTGACCCCATCTCCAGAGCTACTCACCCATGGCTAGCGAGGGCCTTGTAGCAGTTCCTGTCCATGGACAAGGGTACCATGTGGAAGTGACAAAGAGGAAGCTGTGGCCATATCAGCCAGTGGCTCTGGGGAGGGCCACCTGCTCCTTGCCCTTTGGGGATGAAGTGCTCCTGCAAAAGGCTCAGCAGGGGAGGCGATGCTTCCTAGTGCTGCCTCGGGGGTCCCTGGAGACCCGGGAGTGGGTGAGACCCTCCACCCTGGCTCTCCTTCTCCCTTCTGTCATCACCCCCTGCCAATAGCCTTCCACACCCCCACTGCACCCAACAACCTGCCCTCCCTGGGGCACTTCTCACATGGCACTGAAATGACCTATTTGTGTCTACTTCCAACACTGGCCTGCGAGTGTTTTGAAGGCAAGAACTCTGTCTTGCTCCTCTTTGCTTTCCTGATGCCTGGAATCATGTGGGTAAATAACAGGGACCTAACAGGCACACCTTAAGTATTGGATGGATGGATGGATGGATGGATGGATGGATGGATGGATGGACGCACGCATCTATAGAGCTAATGCAAAGGAAGCTGACATATTCCCACCCAAAATAAGTGTCTCCAGCCCAAACTCCGCTGCCTAGATGTGGCCCCACACACCAGCCTGCTGCACAGTGAGTGTGGGCCGGAGAGGTGTGTCTTGCGCCACACACACACACACCCCAGCAGACGCTGGGTGTCTGTCCTCACTGCCCTCCTGAGTGTCCGAAAAGAGAGCAGCCTTACTTTCTGCTGGTTTGCAGAGCCCCAGGTGACACAGGTCCGCTGTGAGCCCTGTTGGCCACTATTTACCAGGTGTCACTAAATGGGAAACAGATGGGCCGTGGGTCCAGGCTGTGCCCCGCCAGGGCCGGGGGAGTCTGCCGTGGTGCTGGCAGGCTCCCGAATCACATCTGCATCATCACATGACAGAGCTACATAGATCGAGTGCAACGGATGTCCTGAAACAAGGCCTGGGGTGAGCCTCAGGAGTCGAGAACCCGGCTTTGGTGACCAAGCCTGGTGAGGGAACAGCATGGCCACTGTTCACCGAGGGGGTGATTTGACCAGATCATTTTGGTTCTCAATGCTCGTGGGAGCCTCCTGAATATAATCTGAAACGGACTCACATACACGGAGGTCAGGGGGAGGCCAAAGAAAGAGGCAGCCCTCTCCAGGTTGGTAGGTGAGAGGTGTTAGTTTGTTTTAAGATTTTATTTATTTGAGAGAGAGAGAAAGTGAAAGTACAAGCAGGGGGAGAGGCGAGGCAGAGGAAGAAGCAGTCTCCCCTCTGAGCAGGGAGCGGGATGTGGGACTCGATCCCAGGACCCTGGGATCATGACCTGAGCGAAGGCAGCCGCTTAACCGACTGAGCCACCCAGGCGCCCCTGGTGGCAGGTTTAATATACAAGGCTCATCTGGGGTGGCAGCAAGACAAAAGTATCCCTACACCTATTCGCCAGATCTTAGCAGTTTATATAGAGAGAGGCCTTAAGTGGATTCAGTCAAGTAGACCCTGCAGGTGTTCTCAGCACCACATCATTATCTCGAGGCTGTGTCCTTGGGGTAGCCTCTAGGAGCAGGGGAGGCTAACGAGACCCGCATTCCAAGGACAGGGAGGGGCTGAGAAGACTCTGGGTTTGGCTCCTGGATCAACTGGCAGTCACATCTTTTTGAAGACTTTCCCCAGAAGGCAGGCACCGGGGCCCTAAGTATAAGCAGGTGGGGGTGCTCATCGCACATGAGACCTTCTGCCCAGAGGTAAGCTGACATGTTATTTTAGGACAAATGATTCTATTTAATGAATATAAATATTTTATACTTCCCCTCTTTCCAAAGAGAAACCAAGACAGCTGCCCCTATCTTAAGGGAAGTGGGCTTTTGTAGGTAAAGGAGTTCTGTGTTCTGGAAGGCTTCAGACAGTTCACTGAAAGGCTTTGTAGCTATTTGCATATGAGGTTCCCATGACGCTGGCTTTAAAGGAAAAGTGGGAAATAAAGTAGCCTTAAGCCAAGCAAACTGTCTCAGGGGGAACTTGGGGTGCCCGAGGAGCTGGGGAGGAAGTGGCTACTGTGGGCATCTCTCCTCAGTGGGTCCCAGGGTCCCGGAGGAAAGGTCAGATCACTGAACTGCCCCCTTCAGAGGCCAGAAGCTGGCCACCCCATGGAGACTCTGTAGTCGAGCAGTGTTTTCACCTGGGTTTAATGATCATCCCTGCCATGAGCTTAATTACTCCTTTAATATTTTTATTTCCATAGTTCTTCCTGCCACTGATATACCCTGGTGATACAACTGAGGAATAATTCCTCTATTTTGAAAAGCTAGAAGTTGTTGGTCACCCATTTCATTTTTTATAGTGTTTACTTGCACACCTGGAGTTAAGCTAAGATAAAACCTCCGCTCCCCGGGGCAGTGTATCATCAGCTCATTATTAACAAGTATTCTGAACATGTAGAAGAATCAGGAATTTTAGCATGGGGTTAGTTAGTGATTAGTGTCCCTCTGCCGTATTCTTTTCATATTATTCATTCACTACTCAAAGATCCACTCTGTGCTTATATATTACTGACAAAAACCTCGTGGCTATTTTCTAAAAATTCTTTCTACTGAGCTATAATTGACAGATAACATTAGTTTCAGGTGTCCACCATCATGATTTGACATTTGTATACATTGTGATCAGCACACTAAAACTAGACAACATCCATCACCATATAGAGTTACATATTTTCTCGCTTGTGATGGAAACTTGTAAGATCTTTTAGCAACTTTCAAACATGCAATACAGTATCGTTAACGATATAGTCAGCGTGGTGCGCGTGACGAGCCCAGGGCTTTTTTTTTTTTTTTTTGTAAGTGGAAGTTTGCCCCTTTTGGAGTTATTTAAACTCCCAATAAAATGTATTATTTGCGGGTGCCTGGGTGGCTCAGTTGGTTAAGCAACTGCCTTCGGCTCAGGTCATGATCCTGGAGTCCCAGGATCGAGTCCCGCATCGGGCTCCCTGCTCGGCAGGGAGTCTGCTTCTCCCTCTGACCCTCCTCCCTCTCATGCTCTCTGTCTCTCATTCTCTCTCTCAAATAAATAAAATAAAATCTTAAAAAAGAATGTATTATTTGCTTTACGAGAATGTTAGAAGGCATCCATATGCCTGGCTGTGCTGAGCTGGAGGAACATAACCCCTGTAACTTTATTCTCCCTGCCTGGTGCTCGGTGCTCACAGTGGAGAGCCTCAGCTGACATCAAACACACCCCTAAGCCGGGAGCGGAACATGAGTAGGAAGGCTGTTCTCGAAGCTGGATCATACGAGTCACGCGGCCTCTGCCAGTACTGAGAAAATCCATCCCTGGGACGGTTCCACTTCTCCGCGATCGCATTCCAGGGAGGCGGTCTGTCCAGCAACCATGTGTCCTCGTTTATAAGTGACCACAGGAAGGCCGCTGGGAGAGGGCCCGGCCCGTGGTGCGCCCTCAATGAATGTTAACTTGTTAACCTCACACACAAGCTTATCTTTGCAAAATTGCTGACAGATTGCCATCTTCTGCCGTCTGCCTGAACTGGGGTTTTGTCCACAATACTCCTCTGGGAGCCGCTCTCAGCAACGATTACCTGCATCTAGAGGGCAGTAACAACACACCAATTCAAACCTGAGCAGGTCCAAGAGGAAGACAGTGGGCAGCATAGCAAGAGAAGGTGAGCCAAGCCCATGCTGTGGATCGCGGGGGCCCTGGGTCATGGAATTACCGGGAATTTCCGGATGGCCCATTGACACAGAGGGGCCAAGCCCAGCTGAAGAGAAGGAGCTTGGGGTAGGAGGACTGAGTCTTCATCTGGTCACAGAGGGCGTGGAGTCTCCGCCTGGTCATGTTGCAACGCAGTCTTGGGCAAGGCGCACCGTGCATACCGTGATGCAAAGCATCGCTTTCCTGAAATGACAAGCAGTGCAGGTATTCTCTGCAGACAGAAAGCGGAACTGAAGCTCGCGTCACTTCAGTTGAGAGTCCAGCCCATGAGCCCCCCTGGCCTTGGTGCGCCTCTATGTGTTACCAAATTAGCCCTGGCCACAAGGCAACCCCACAGCTGGTGTGAACCCAGATTCCCAGGAAAGTGCGCTGGCCTGGTGCCCTCTTAAGCCATGTCAGTGACCTTTCTGCCCTCGACACAAATCATAAGTTTTGTAAGCAGACCTCACCCATAATTTGAAAAACATCGTTCTTGGGTCTTGGGCCTGATTTTCCAATTTATGATACTTTTCCTTTAGCCTCAGCGTAGCTTCTTTTTCCAGACCTCAACTGTGCAAAGACCCATTCTCAACCCCCCTCGGCCCCTCACGTTTTGGTCTTGGCCCCTCACCACCCTCCCCCTGTCAAGGCCGCCTTGTCCTCCATTAGCCCCAGAGCACGTGTGTGTGTGTGTGTGTGTGTGTGCATTTCCCCCATGAGGTAGAAGCCGGTAGATGGGACAACATTCATTCATTCAATCAACAAATATTGGTTAGAAACTTCTATGCATGTGGCCAACGGCCAGAGCAGTGAAAAGACAAAAACCCTGTCTTCCTGGTGGGGGACGGGCCAGCAGCCAATTGCTAAGAATAGCAGGA
This sequence comes from Neomonachus schauinslandi, assembly GCF_002201575.2. Classification (NCBI taxonomy): domain Eukaryota; kingdom Metazoa; phylum Chordata; class Mammalia; order Carnivora; family Phocidae; genus Neomonachus; species Neomonachus schauinslandi. The sequence continues at coordinate 81,224,263 of NC_058408.1, forward strand.
TGTTGGAGTCCCTCTCTAAAACCCGAAAGAGACAAAGCATGCTTCGGGCTGATCCAGCTACCCACATGCGCCTATCCCAGGAGAGGGCTCACCTTCTGTTCAGTGCCCACAGGCCTCAGGCTTCATCTAGGCAAACATTACAAAAGCATTGTTTCTCCCACAGGTATTGGAATTTTGTGAGGATTGAATCTCTGATAGTCTCCACCTCTGCCTGCAGGAAGTTTTCTCTTAAGGGGAGGTTATGAGGAGAGAGGATGCATTTTTTCTAGGCCTTGACAGTCTGGAACTGAGGACAGCCGCTTTCCTACAGTAGCCAGGCTTGCTCCAAGAGTTGTGGCATCCGGGGAGTGGCGGGCGTTCACTACTGTGGAAATCAGAGGAAAGTGGATCTGGGGGCAGGGGTGGGAAGAAGCTGGAAGGTACTTCACGTAGGCTGTGGTGGACGCAAGCCATGCCAGTTACGGTGGGAAGAGCAGGTACCCAGGGGTCACAGGACCACCAGAAAACGACATTCCTTGCATGCTGAGAGGAGGTCAGGCACTTGTCACTGTCGTAGAGATTGCACAGTGAGGCGGCCCCACGTCAGTCCTCCTCTTGCACATCTCCCACTGTGTGTCCCCTCCTGAGTTACTTAGCCTCTCTGGGCCTCATTTCACTCATCTGGAAAACACTTTTAATGATACCTCCTTTAGGGGATTGTAGAGATAATGTTTGGAAGGGAAGGGATACATTGAAGGCATTTCATTAATAAGTCCCCTCATAATTACCACACAATGCCCATAGCAAGTCTGGGAGGTTTAGTCCCTAGCAGAAATTTTAGAGATCTTCTAGTTCAGTGGTTCTCAAACTTTAGCCTGGATCAGCACTACCCAAAGGACACATTAAAATGCAGGTTTCTGGGCTCTACCCCTCAGAGGTTCTGACTCAGTATGTCCAGGTGGAGCCTGAGAATGTGCATTTCTAGTAAGTCCCAGGAGATCCTGTTGCTCCTGGTCTGGGGACCACACTTGGAGAACCACTGTGCTAGCTTACATTATTGATTTTAGAGATAAGAGTCCTGAGCCTCAGAGCATGTGCTCCTTGCCCCTGGTCAATAGAATCTAGGCCTCCCAGCTGCTGTCCAGGCCAAGGTTGGAGACAGGAGAGCCAAGGGCCAGGTACCCAGAGAGTGCCAGAATGCAAGAAGTCAGACCCCAGGCAAAGGACTCCAGGATGGATCCAAGGTTCTAGCAAGAGGAATGAGCTTGACAGGGAGCAAGAGAAGGGAACAGGCCTCAGTACAGGCCTGAGCCACAACAGCCCAAGTCTCTGGGCTTGAGGAAGTGTGTGTGAGGGTGTGGGTGTGTGAGTGGAGCAAGAACAACACAGGTGGTGTGGGTGGGGATGGGAGATGAGTGTGTGGATGAGTGTGTGAGAGTGTGTTTGAGTATGTGAGTCTGTGTGTGTGTGAGAGAGTGTATTCATCTATGTGGATGATTATGTGAGTGTTCGAGTGTGAGTCTGTGTGTGTGATTTGTGTGAGTGAGCAAGAGCATGTGTGAGTGTGTTTGAGATGAGTGTGAGCATGTTGGGTGGATGAGTATACAAGGGTATGTGATTTGTGTGTGTATAAGTGTGTGAGGATGTATGTGTGAGTGTGTTTGAATACATGAGTCTGGATGGTGTATAAGTATGTGAGTCTCTGTGTGTGTGCATGTGTGTGTGTGTGTATGAGTGTGTGAGAGTGTTTCTATGTGAGTTTCTATGTGAGTGTGAGAGTGGGTGAATATGTGTGAGTGGGTGTATTAGCCTCTTTGGGCTACCACAAAGTACCACAGATCAAGTAGCTTAAACTATGTAAGTTAATTTTCTCACAGATCTGGAGGCTACAGGTCTGAGATCAAGGTGTTGACCATGTAGGGGAGGAAATATTTTCCTTCTACCCGTCTAGGTTCTTCACTGATCCAATAAGTCGACATAAGGTAGATTAACGGGGAAATCAAATTTAATTTTGTACACGCAGGAGCCCCATAAAAATATGAGAGCCTAAGGCAGTCAGGCAACCGAGATTCTCGTGCCACCCTAAGCTAAAGAGCAGATAGAGGCCTGGGGCTTCAACGGGGAGGGAGGTGATCCATGACACAGGCCACAAGAAGAGCAGATTCTTGTCGAGCCTTGCAGGTTCGTCTTTCAGATAAGAAAGTTATCTCTGGCCATTGCTGTCATTCTAGGCCAGGCCCCCATTTAAATTCTTCTAGGCAATTAAGGGAGAGAGAAAATTTTTTCTCTGAATGTTCTGGGTCTTGACTGCCTTAGCTCAAAATAATCAAAAAGCAGTACATTCTGGGGTTGCATAGTCTCCCCTTCAGCAGGTTTGGCTTCTTCTAAGGCCTCTCTCCATGGCTTAAAGATGGCTGTCTTCCCCTGGGTCTTCACATGGTCGTCCCTCTGTGTGTCTGTGTCCTAATCTTGTTTTATTATAAAGACACCAGTTATTGTGGATTAGTACCCACTCTAATGACCTCATTTAACCTTAAATACCTCTTTTAAAGAGGCTGTGCCAAACCTAGTCACATTCTGAGGTACTGGGAGTTAAGACTTCAACATAGGAATATCAGGGAGACAGAGTTGAGCCTGTGACAGTGTGTGTGTGTGTGTGTTTGTGTACATGTGCACCTTATAGAAAGTTCCAGAGGACACCCTGATCAGCTGCCTGTCCTTCAGGAGCACTGGCGTGTAAGAAATCTGGCTTTCTTTCCTGCCTCTTCCTGGGCTTGTGAGTTTATGGGGGAGGCTGATGAGCTCTGACCTGCCACAGGTTTACATGGTTCTTGTCGGGATTTGAGATGAACTCCTCCTAAGTTCGCGCAATGTTCATCTGCATTAGGCGATGCCTTTCCCCAAGCGCCGCCCCGTGACAGCCTTGCCCTCACAAGCCCACACTCACTGATGTTCCCTGCACAGAAGAAGAGCAGTTTGAGAAGCATGGCTTCCCTCCAAGGATGGTGCCGGTTCTCCCCACACCAGCCGCCTCTGGCTTGCCTGTCTTCAGGGAGCGCTCCTCATGCGCGGTCATCCTTTGCTTGTCTCTGAGGCCAGATCCCATGATTTTTAAAGCTAGAAAAGATGTTTTTGAGACTCCTTCTACTTAGTTAAGCTTGTTCTTTCGTAGTGAAAGAACTGTTTGTGGGCCTGAAGGGGGATGTGGCAATAATTAATTTCAGGCCTTATGAAAGGCATGTTTTCCATTTGGAACAGATTATTACCTAATAGACTGTCCTTTATAGAAACTGAACAAAGACTCGCTGACACAATCCCAACTGTTGGCTGTTCTCAGGACAGCTGGACAATTATTTTGCTTCTGGGTGCAGCACACACAAAAGAAGGAACCTGAGTACACATGGACTTTTCGTTTGAACTGGAGAAGTGCTGAGCAATGAGCCACCAATAAAAGGTCTCGAGGGGGCTCTGGGGCCGCAGGATTGTCACAAGGGTGGATGCACAGGCTGCAGGCCAGCAAAGTCACAGGACAGTAAGCAGGGGGACTAGCTTACTAGTCCCACTCCATCACTGGGCCTACTCCATCACTGGCACTCACTAAATGTTTGTTGACCAAATGACTGGTTGAGTACTGAAAAAATTGAAGAAAAGGGAGGAACAGAGAAAGCCGGGGGCACTGGAGCAATGTGATTACAGGCTTCCTTCTGGAAGGGTCACAGCAGTGGTGATGTTACCTTTGAAAAAAGCTTTTAGTCAGGACATATGTCAGTCTGCCTAAAATTACTTATTGAGTGCCCATTCTATGCAGAACACTAGAAAGGAAACAGAAGAGATGTTCTCAAGAATTTTGATTTCCTGCTTCTATCCTATATTTAAAAAACCATAATTGCAACCCTAGACATGACTTAGGGTTCTCCAGAGAAACAGAGCCAATAGGACATTAATAAGTTCACAGAAAGATTTTTTTCCCAGCTTTACTGAGATGGAATTGACATATAACATTGTGTAAGTTTAAGATGTGCAACATGTCGATGTTTGAGAAAGAGGTTTATTCTGAGGGACTAGCTCAGCAATTATGGAGGCTGAGAAGTCCCACAGTGGGCTATCTGCAAGCTGGAGACCCAGGAAAGCCCACGGGGTTCATCCCAGTCCAAACCTGAAGGCCTGAGATCCAGGGGAGACAATAGTGTAAGTACCAGTCCAAGTCTGAAGGCCTGAGAGCCAGGAGCACTGACGGCCAAGGGCAGGAGAAGATGAATGTCCCAGTTCAAGAGGAGAGAGACAATTCACACTTCCTTTGCCTTCGTGTTCTGTTTAAGCCCTCATGCTTTGGTGAAGGGATCTTTACTCAGTCTACTGATTTAAATGCTAATCTCTTTCGGAAAGATCTTCAGAGACACCCCCAGAATAATGTTTAACCAGCCCTTAGCCCATCAGGCTGACATACAAAATTAATCATCACAAGGGGCGCCTGGGTGGCTCAGTCGTTAAGCGTCTGCCTTCGGCTCATGTCATGATCCCAGGGTCCTGGGATCGAGCCCCACATCAGGCTCCCTGCTCAGTGGGGAGTCTGCTTCTCGCTCTTCCTCTACCTCTGCCCCTCTCCCCCCACTCACGTTCTCTCTCTGTCTCAAATAAATAAAATAAAATCTAAAAAAAAAAATTAACCATCGCAAGACATAAGGAAAAAGACTGGATGGGAAATCGAAAAATAATATCATTGATTGTATTGAGGTCATTGGGATCATGGCTAACTTCATTTTCTCGTCCTGACTTTCTCTGTTATTTTTTAGCTTTTACCATCAAAATAGATTTTTTGAAGTGTGTGAAATGTCTGCTGTTGTGATCACTGCAGTCAGCTGGGACCAGGGGTGCCCTCCCTGCACCCCCTAGAGGGAGGATGGGAACTCAGTAATAGAGGGGGGAAGACCCCAGCAGGGCAAATCCCAGCCATTCTGGGGACAGAATTGGCCTCTCTGTGGGGCCACATCTGCACAGAGTGTCCTCTATGCATTTTGCCCCAATAACCTGAAAATCTGACTTCATTTTTTACTCCTCTCTATCATACTTTTCCACCCACTCATTCATTCATTCAGCAGATCTTTGTTAAGCAACACTCTATGAACAATGAGCTACACCAGGCCCTGGGCATAACAGACTGAGAATCAGGCCCTGGGCACTTGGCTCTGGCTTATGGAAGAAATAGATATTTAAACAAATATGGGAACAGGAACAACAATGTGATAACAGAGCTTAGGGTTGGGAACCTGAGCTGCAAGGCAGGGAGGCTTCATGGAGGAGGTGATGCATTTGAGGTGAGTCTCAAAGAAAATTACAAGATAAATAGTCCCGAAGACTTTCTGTGAGGAAGGAACTATGCCAGAAAGGCATGGAGGACTCAGCTCTCATTACCCTCATGGTGGGTAATATATGTTGTTTATAGGGAGGGGCTATGAGGACATGAGCCTGGATCCGAGGATGCAAGAAGGGAGGGCACATAAAGTAGGCATGGTCAGACTTTGCAGGGCCTCGTCTGCCCTGCAAAGGAGTATGGACTTATCCTACAGGCAATGGGTTGCTTGGGTCTAAAAGCAGAGTGAGGACATAGTAACTGGCTATTTAGCCAGAGAATTCTGGGGGCTACTAGAAGGCTAGGGAAGCTAGATCCTGGGCTAGAAGAGCAGAGAGAAGGCTGGTGGTGGAGGGGTGATGAAGGTCTGATCTGAGGACCCAGCAGTGGGTGTTGACAAGCTACTGCATTACTTTGACTTTCCCATCAGTCAGGTGAGAGGGGGAGGGGAGAAGCCAGCGGGTCCAGGCCATCTCTCCTAGTGTGAACATACCCCCGATGCCAGGATCCCCACTTAGGTCCTCAAGGACCCCTCTGTTTCTGCTGCTGACACTGTTCCTACAGGGTCCTGGGCCGCCTTCCTGCCCTTGTGTCTGGAATGCATCCTCCAAGGCTCAGGGTGGGGCTCACCTCCTCTGTGAAGCCCACCCGGGAGAGCGCTCTTCCACCTCTGATTGCCATGGCTTTGATCTCCACACTCCTCCGTCCTGGTTTTGCACTGATAGTTATACGTTCTGAATATGCATCACATCTCAAAGTACAGATCAAGCTCTTTGCGGGAAAGATGACATGATTTAAAGACTTTCTGGGCCTCAAGGTGCCGGCACGGTCTGCCGGCCTAATAGACAGGAACGGATGATTGAGTGATTGATGGATTGTCACCTGTCACTCTGCTGTCCTCAGTGTTATTTGTGGAGGGATGGGAGGGTGGTGGCGGGTGGTTGAGTTGTGAGAACAGGCCCTGGGCAGGAAGCCAGAAGCTTTGGCCACTTACTGTAAATTCACAACCTTGGGCCACTTAACCTCTCTGGACTTATTTCCTCACCAGTGAAAAAGCAAAGATAGATCTGTAATCTTTAACTCCTTTTCCCCTTTATTTTTTTTTAAGATTTTATTTATTTACTTGAGAGAGAGTGCAAGCGAGAGAGTACAAGCTGGGGAAGCAGCAGAGGGAGAGGGAGAAGCAGACTCCCCACTGAGCAGGGAGCCTGATGCGGGGCTCCATCCCAAGACCCTGGAACCATGACCTGAGCTGAAGACAGCCGCTTAACCGCCGAGCCACCCAGGCGCCCCATTGTTTTCCCCTTTAATTGACAACAGAATCCCCTTTCAAATGTGGGCCTGTTACAGACAATAGGTAGAAGTGAATCTGCTTTGCACCAAACCCTCATCTCCCTCTCCTCCCTCCTCCTCCTCCTCCTCCTCCTCTTTCTCTTGGATCTGCAGCAGACTTAGAAAAACAGTTGCTAAACTCCCAGACTGGGTGGTTTCTTCAAAGGCAAATTTGCAAGATTCAGAGGCTCCAGGCTCCAAGATGGCACAAATGATCTGCTGGATGGCTCTAGGTCTACGCACGGCTCACGTCTGTTAAGCTATGGCTAGTCTAGGCTGAGGCTTAGCCCGTGCTAACTAATTATAGAGAAGCAGTTACTGCAAAATTTCCCGAGGAAACCAAAGCTAGGGGTTTGGTTTCCACTTAGATTGAGCAACTTCCTTCCAGGGCACTCAGGTCCTCAACAAAGCGTTCTCTTTCAACATAAGGCAAGTCCAGTAACACACAAGGGTTGTGATTGTATGTTTGACCTAAATATATATATGCACTTTCGGGAGGAAGCTGGTCCCATGGTTACTCTCTCTGGTGGGGACGTTAACCTAAGTTTGATTGTCTACCTTAAAAATCTTAAGAACCTGGGCTAGGCTGAGGTCATAGTTCATGGGCAAGGTGGAGGCAAGGAACAGCAAAGGATATAATGTCAGATTTAAACTAATGAGTGTTATATCAAATCCCAGAGGACATTTCACACTTCACTGGCAGCCACCTAAAAATAATTTAAACCCACACCGAAGCAGTCCAAGCCTTTCATGACCTGAAGCCTCTTTTCAAAGTTGTGTCTCCTCTGCAGGATATCTGAGCCCCTTGTTTCCCCACCAGCCCAGCCTCTAGCCTCCCCCCGCCCTCACCAGCCCCCAGTACACTGGGCAGGACCCTCCACCAGCCTGGCCTTGAGGAGGAACAGGAAACCCTTAGCTAAGTTGGTTGCCTCTAAAGGGCCCAAATTCCTGGGTTTGCTTTCTTCTGACCTGTTCCTAGTTATGTTTGGGCTCTTTTTGGTTGATGGGCTACAAGGGCTAGTTTCAGGTTTCCCCCTTCTGTGGATCCCAAATTTTTCAAATACCACTACCTATTGGTTATCACTTTTGCCAAACCTTGACTTCCAGGTTGCTAATCCATTTCCAGGCTGCTAATTCATTCTCTGTCTCTCTCTGTCTCCTGTCTGTTTCTGTCTCTATCTGTCTGTCTGACTGACTCTCTCTCTCTCTATATATATATTCAGTCTCCACAAATAACTTCCAACTTCAGCTTTTTCTATCCCCAAAGGAACGACGGTAGTCAAAGATAGCCCGCTGAACCTATCTGCCTTTAAACAGCAGAGTTCCTGTTCTCTCCTCTCTGGGGGTTGTCACAGGGACTCATGGGAACTGTATCATCTCCAACAGAAATGACCCAGGGAGTCATGACAGTTAGTGTGGACAGGCAGAATGCAGTGCTATGATACACATGTTTAGGGGGGATTCAGACCAAAAGACCCCTGGGTGGTATGATGGTGCGTGTGTATGTATCTAGAGAGAGAGACAGACAGACAGACAAGAGATGGCGATAGAATCAAGCATTCTTACCAAGGGGCTTCTGTCAGTATAGACGGGACCCAAAAGTGAATGAGCTGTTCGCTTATAGGCTAGACAAAATATTTTCTCCCTTTGGGATTCCCTGTAGGTGATTGCACTTCTGGCTATGGATACTTACTGCACGATCCAGGAAGGGCCTAGGAAGCAAAGGTGGTCCGAAGAACTCCAGAGTGCTCTGCAGTGGTTTCTAGTCATCCAACGGACGGTCCATCCTGCTCTATGTGGATTTTGCACATAACAATTTCCCTGTCTCAAAGCTGCCTTCACCTCTGTGGTCACTCATTTCTGTCAAAATTACTCTCAGTCACCCATACAATTTCGGAGCAACCACCTTATGGGCCCCAGGTCCAGAAAGTTCTGCATGATGATATGTTTATTACGCCCCAAGCACTTTTTTGAGCCCTTAACATGCTCTACCTCATTTAACCCTACAAGTAAGTGCATTTATAACCCTCATTTTTTTTTTTAAGTAAACTCTACACCCAACGTGAGGCTTGAACTCATGACCCCAAGATCAAGAGTTGCACGCTCTATCAACTGAACCAGTCAGGCGCCTCATGTAAACCTCAGTTTTTAAAAAAACACTTTCAGCAACTGAGGCTAGTAGCTTGCCCATGGGTACCTCATCGATAATGTGATGAATGTGGGATTTGAAGCCAGGTGTCTCGGCTGTAATCCCCACACGCCAACAGTAAACAGTTCTTGGAGCCAACCTTCCCAGGCTTCAATCCCAGCTCTTCAACATGCAAGCTGTGTATCTTGGGTGAGTTTCCCCACCTGCAAAATGGGGCACTAATAATAAATAATACCTACAATCAGATGGTTGAGATGGCCATGACTGAGAGGTATAATGTGCCTGCTCATCGTTATGTTTCTTTTTTTTTTTAAGATTTTATTTATTTATTTGAGAGAGAGAGAGAGAATGAGAGAGTGCGAGAGGGGGGAGGGTCAGAGGGAGAAGCAGACTCCCCATCGAGCAGGGAGCCTGATATGGGACTCGATCCTGGGACTTCAGGATCATGACCCAAGCCGAAGGCAGTCGCCCAACCAACTGAGCCACCCAGGCGCCCTCATCGTTATGTTTCTTATACTACACCTGCTTCCATGTTTAAATCACTGACTTTAACACTAAGATTTATAAACGTTTTATTTTGAAAACATATCAACCTTACAGAAAACCTGCAAGAAAAGTACAACGAACTCTACACATCCTTCAGGTCCTCTGATTATTATTTTGCCACCTTTTAAAATCTTTTTTTTTCCTTCTGTGTACATGCTATCATTACTGATACTTTTGTGAAACCAGATGGTTTCATCTGAGAAGTGAATTGCAGTGTTTTGCCCCTTGCTTCTAGGAATTAGGCATATATATATATACTTGCCTCAAAAAGGCCCAAATTCCTGGGTTCACTTTCTTCTGACCTGTTCCTAGTTATGTTTGGACTAGTTTTGGTTGATGGGCTACAAGAGCTAGTTTCAGGTTTCAGTTTCAGGATATATATATAAAGTGACTATACACACACACACACACACAAAGTGACTATATAATTGTCATATTCAGGAAATTTAGCATTAATACAACATATGATCTACTATAGAGCCCATATTCAAATTTCACCAATTAACCCAATACTGTCCTTTAGAGAAATTGCTTTTCCCTGTTCCAGGAGCCAACCCAGAATCACACGTTGTTTGCAGTTACCATGTCACACTTGTCTCCTTTAATCTGGGATAGCTCTTCGGCCTTGCTTTGTCTCTCGTGTTGAATCACACAGGGCTTTGAGAATGCCCCTCGTTTGGGCCTGTCTGATTTGTTCCTTGTGATTAGGTTCGGATGATGCAGAACTGATACATAAATGTTACCTTCTTAATGCATCACGCCAAGAGGCACATGATGTTAGTTTTAATTTGTGGGAAGATACCAGGAGACTATAAATATCCTGTTCCTCTCAAATTTGCACCCAGTGGTTTCTGGAACAGACCAGAAAGCCACACATTCCATGACACAGGCACCCAGTCTGTGCCTGGCTGCCCACGTCCTCCTTCCTGCTGTGTGATCCCCCTGCATTGCCCCCCCCACCCGCGCTCCCTCACTTTGAGGACAGGGTCTGCTCCTCACGCCTCCTCCTCACCCCTTCCCTGCCTGTTACAGAGGTTTGCACAGAGAGGGACTCCATAAATACTTGTCAAATCTAAATAAATGTTAAAAATATGTGATCTGACATGGATGGAACTGGAGGGTATTATGCTAAGTGAAATAATTCAATCAGAGAAAGACAAGTATCATATGATCTCACTGATATGAGGAATTTGAGAAACAAGACCGAGGATCATAGGGGAAGGGAGGGGAAAAATGAAACAAGATGAAATCAGAGAGGGAGACAAACCATAAGAGACTCTTAATCCCAGGAAACAAACTGAGGGTTCCTCGAGTGGTGGGGGGTGGGAGGGATGGGGTGGCTGGGTGATAGACATTGGGGAGGGTATGTGCTATGGTGAGCGCTGTGAATTGTGTAAGACTGATGAATCACAGACCTGTACCCCTGAAACAAATAGTACATTATAGGTTAAAAAAAAAAAAAAAAGAAGATAGTAGGAAGGGAAAAATGAAAAGGGGGACATCAGAGGGGGAGAGGAACCATGAGAGATGATGGACTCTGAGAAACAAACTGAGGGTTCTAGAGGGGAGGGTGGTGGGGGAATGGGTTAGCCCGGTGATGGGTATTAAAGAGGGAACGTATTGAATGGAGCACTGGGTGTTATGCACAAACAATGAATCATGGAACACTACATCAAAAACTAATGATGTAATGTATGGTGACTAACATAACATAATAAAATAAAATTAAAAAAAAAATATGTGGGGCGCCTGGGTGGCTCAGTTGGTTAAGCGACTGCCTTCGGCTCAGGTCATGATCCTGGAGTCCCGGGATCGAGTCCCGCATCGGGCTCCCTGCTCAGCGGGGAGTCTGCTTCTCCCTCTGACCCTCCCCCCTCTCATGTGCTCTCTCTCTCTCTCTCAAATAAATAAATAAAATCTTTAAAAATATATATATATATATGATCTGAGGTCCTGTGTATCTGGTCAGGGATAGTGCTTCAATCATGGTGCCTTTGAGAAAGATTTCATTTATAGTGAACTGAAGTGAGGCCTCAAAGAACACAAATATCCTTTGTTTCATCTGCCTATGAGGGACTCAGACAAAGAACTTTGAGTGGAATGAATGTAAAAAAGAAAGGAGGGAAGGAGAGACAGAGAGGGAGAGGGAAAGGGAGGGAGAGGGAAAGGAGGGAAGGAAGGACTGGGAGTAGGGGAAGGGAGGGTTCAATATGAATCTACCTCCTAAGCCAGCAACTCTCCTCCATGCTGCGTTCACGGTAGCAGAGAGTAAGAGACCACCTAGGCGTTTCTCACCAGAAAAAGTAAATTGTGGTGGATGTGTATTCATTCATTTATTCAACAAATATTGACTAAGAACCTCTTGTGGCCTGGCACCGTTCTGTTTGTTGAGGCTATAAAACAAAGTCCCTACTTTTAAGGAACACACATTTTAGTGAATGCTAACAGACAATGAACAACTATTTCCCACGTGCACACACCCACGTGGAACACACTTACACTCATACACACACATCGGGGTGCAGAGAGAGGCGCAGGGATAGAATACTTTGGGCCATCGGAAGCAATAAACTGGATTTACAAACAGTAATGTGAAGAAAACTTAAAAACATAGTCAACTGAAAGAAGATGGAACAGAGTTGATGGCACAGGACCATCTGTAGAACTTAAGATCCCATACACATGCGTCCGTATATACGCATACATGTACACCCGTGTGCACAGTCAGGTATGCACACTTACCTGGGGACACGTACGTACACCTGCAAGTGTGTAAACCAAAGGGCGGCGAGGACAGAAGTTGGCAAGGGGGCGGGGGGGGGGGGGGGGGGGGGGGGGGGGGGGGAGAGTGGACAATGAAACAGACAAGCTCCACCCAGGTGGAGGAGAAGAGGCCAGCAACCAAGGTGTCTGAATGTACTGAGGCCAAAAAGCACGGGAAGGGAGACATTGTTGCCAAGTACAAAGAAATGAGTGCATTCTCCCCTCCTCCCTGCATTCTGGGACCAGGGCGGGCTGGAGTCTCTGTGCTTCTCCCTCTGTGCTGCTCGGCGCCCTGGGGAGCAGCAGGGGTGAGCGTGGTAATAGGAGGAGGTGAATGAGCATGAGGCGGGGAGCCCCTCCCAGCCTGTGACCACCTTCACGTGCACACATCTCCGTTCGCGTTCCAGCTCCATCACCTACTAGATATGTGACCTTTGGGCCAACGGCTTCACTCGGGAGGGCTCAGTTTTCCCCTCTCTGAAATGGGAATCATAACAGATATCATTTCATGGTTGTGAGGATTCCAGGAGCCAACACCTGTAAAGCTCTCATCACAAGACCTGGACCACAGTGCATTCCTGGAAATTCCTTATGAGCATCCTATCTTTTGTCGCCCTGAAAAGTTTGCCAAACTCGAGTGCCAGAGCATGCTCGGAAGAAGGCTGATAGAGTGTGGTAAATTTTGCCAAATGATGCCTGCAGCTTTCACTTTCTAAACACGGCCAACTTGACCCTTCCTGGTCAGTTCCCAGGATCCGGGGCGGGAGATCACTCCAGTAAAAACTCCACCTGGGCGTGTTCCCGTAAAAGAACCAGAGGAAGCCCAACACGGCCCTGTTGATCTGTCTGAGAAGCTATTGGACTGCTTGCGTTTATTTTTCAACGCACTGTGCTCAGGACAGATTCTTTTTTCTAGAAATTTGGGATGGGATCCCGTAAGTGATGGTGTCAATGCAGCAGGAAGAAGGGGTGTGTGTGTGCACGGGTGTGCACACATGCGTGTGAATAGAAGTGTGTCATCTTATTCTAGGTGGTGGCCGAGTTCCCATCAGTTTATTTTATGGCACCGAAATTCATTTTCTGGCACCTGCACTCAACCCTCAGCCCAGGCCAGTGTTTACGCCTGATGTTGGCAGGATAGCTTTGGCAGGAATTAGGAGCACTGTTTGGAAATCTGTACTTATCAGAGGCACCAGGTTGTAGCGTGGCAATAATTACAGGACGACCCAGAGTTTCACTGGGACAAAGGGTGGGGCAGCTCTTTGTGGCTGAGATTACAGAGCCATCAGAACTGCTCCGCCCCGCCGCTGCGTGGTGGGGAACAGAGAGAAGGGGCCCCTGGGAGAAGTGGAACATGAAGCTGTGAGCCCCAGTCTGCTGCATGTCTGCCCTCAAAAGCACAAGTCGACAAGCACAACACTTGGGATTGACTCCTCAGAGGTCCGAAGAAGGTGCTAGACTGTGAACTCCTTGTGGTCAGGGACTGTGCCTAATTGATCTTGTTCTCCCAGAGGCTTGCACAGGGCCTGGCTCAAAGCAGCCATTCAGTGTTTGCAAAATAGAATCAAGGGTTGGGGGAATTTGATTAAAGCCTAAAACAAAAAGCAGCTGTCCTATCTTTTTGCAGTGCGGCCGCTAGAATAAATGCCAGCTCTTATGTACAGAAGGGCACCTATCCACCACCTTATTGGCTTCTAAGATCTTTTTTCCCTTTAGAAATGCAAACTGCAGGATCTCCCTGGGTGCAATTAGCAGGAACATTCTCGCCAGCTTAACACTACATTCCTGTTTGCATCGATGGAGTAGCCTTTATGCACCTGCAGAATGCTCTGATTCCTCCGTTCCCTCACTCTCCAAAGCGAGGTCACTGGGGCATCTCCAGTCTACACTGCGGGCTCCCGCTGGGAGCAGGGCAGGGGGAGGGGGGGAAGGAGGGGCAGTTGGTGAAGGAGGAGGGAAAGGGGTCCATGTCTCTCCTGACACTTGGGGTCCAGTCTTTCCTTAAACCTGCTGAGCCAGACCCCCAGATGCATAAAGAAACAAGAAACAGAGATTCCTTTTGCTCTCTGGTGTTTTGCATCTGGTCTTCCAAATCATTTCAAGGCATCTTGTTCTTCCAAGTAGCTGCTGACAAACCGCAATCCATTTTAGGCAGACAGGAGTCGCATGAACCCAGAGTGCTGAGCTTGAGTCTCGGGCACACTTTCAAAGTGCATTCCACGCAGACTCCCTTATTAGGCTGTTTACTGTGAACACCTCTTTGTTTAGAATGAGGGCTTGTCTTTGCAACCTGAATCACAGATGACTACAAATATATGATTACGCATGGAAAATTTCCCTCAGAGATTCCCCAGCCTTCTGAGCCATTTAGAGCCAAAGAAGTTCTCTCTCTCTCTCTCTCTCTCTCTCTCTCTCTGGATACATTACATCTATCAGAGCAAGTTAGTCTTCTTGGTCATTGTCTTACATACAGATGGTAACGGAGTTGAGAGTCTTCTCAGTTCTGGAAAGAACTAGCTGAAAAGCCAGTATTCCAACTCGGATCCAGGAGGACAGCTTCTCACTTTACTACTAGTCAAATTCATTGCTAGGTATCAGAAGAGGGGATTTAGAATTGACAAATGTTGTGGTTTCTCGATTAAGGAACATTTTCTGGTTGCCCGCATCCCGGAACCGGAGCCCACAGGGAAGATCAGGGAAGCAGCCGTGTAAAGAGCACGGGATTTGAAGTGGGGTAAGTGTGGTTTGAAATGGCACTCTGCTGTTGCCATCTGGGTTCCCTTGAGCAAAATCCAGAACCTCTCTGTGCTGTCTGCAGTGGGAGACGCTTTAGCTGAGCCGTGAAGGTCCTGCCTCCATGCCAAGGCATCTGGGTTCAAATCCTGGCTCTGTGTTTTCTTTCCGAGCAACTTACGTCATACACCTTGGCCCCAGTTATCTCGATTATAAAATGAGAATAGTAATTGTACCTACTTATAGACTTGTCCTGAGGATTAAATGATTTAATTTATGTAAAGCTCGTAGAAGAATACCAAGGACCACGGCAACTGCTCAGAAAAAGAAAAAAGGGAGCTGATATTATTTACAAAATGGGGCTCATAATGCCTGCCTTAAAGGAGAGTTTTAGGGACAAAGAGCCAACAATTAAATATCAGGCACCCACCAGGTCCTCAGCTGTGCCTCTATCCCTCCCCTTCTAACGCTGGTACGCCGAGAACATTTACTTATCATGAGCACGCGCAGAAGCTTTGAAAGGAGAAAAAGCAGGAAGAAGATACTGTGGGTGAGGGTGTGCTGGAGCACATGGGAGGTGGGAGTGTTGTTACTCACAGCGTCCAGGTCCCATGAGGTCCCCTGTCCTCTCTGTCATCCCCGTGCCTCCAGCCTTGTAGCTCAGCAGAGCAGGCCCCTCTGAGGCACTAGACTGGACTCTCTCTCTTTGACGAACCTCTCCGTGGGCTGGCTTGATCAAGATGGCGGCCCCCAGCACGAGCCCTGAGGCTCCAGGATGGTCTGCCATCATCTGGAAGGACTGTCCATCCTCCAGAGCAAGGGTTGGCAAACTACTTCTTAAAGAGCCACAGAAGAAACCTTTACTGCTTTGCAGGCCACATGCTCGCTGTCACAGTTACCCGATTCTGCCATTGTAGTTCCAAAGCACCAGGGACAATAGCTAAACGAATGGGCATTGTCCAGGAAAAGTTTATTTAGGGGCATGGAAATTTCAACTTCATTTCATTTCCACGGCTCACAAAATGCTTGTCTTCTCTTGTTTTTTTTTTTCTCAACCATTTGAAAATATGAAAACCATTCTTAGTTCACAAGCCACACAAAAACAGGCATGGGGCTGGACTTGGCAAGGGCCCTAGTTTGCCAATCCCTACAAATGTCTTTCCTGGTTTAGAGGATTTCCTTTGGATGGCTAGTCACTGTTACTTATTTTTTTCTTCTAATGTGATGTCCAACTTGTACGCTCACCCCAGTGTATGTGGGGGATCTTCTTGAGTGGATGTGATTTCGATCATAAAATTTGTGTATCTGTGAACTGTGTGTACTAAGGACTCCTGTGCAATTTTCTTCTTTTCATTCCATTTCTGAATCAGTGTCTGGTGGTCACCTATTAATTAATTTGTTTACTATGATAAAATACACATAGGATAAAAACTACCATTGTAACCATTGTAAGGTGTGCACCTCAGTGGCAGGAAGTACATTCATAATATTGGGCAATCACCACCTCTCTGCAGTCCCCAGATGTTTTCTTCATGCCACTGTTAATTTATTCTTCCTCCCCTTTGAAGGTTATCTGTGTTGAACGCAAGCTTGTAGAGGACAGGGCTCCACCTTGCAAGCGACGGTCAACACTTCATAAACATGGAAACGACCCTGCCTTCATTGAGTCAGAGTCAGAGAGGGAAATCAAAACAGCTGGTCCGATTTTCAGGAAAATAACAGCCGTTTGATTTTATCTTAATATTTTGTCTTGATTTTTCTCTTATTCTAATGTCATTTTAAACATGCTGTTCTACATATCATGATTTTGTAGGTTTGGGGTTTCAAGATTTGTCCAGACAATGAATTATTTTCTCCTAAAATAGCTAGAATGTCTTTCTCCTAAAATAGCAAGAACTAGTTCCTTTTTCTTGCTGGAGAGTGGCACCCCTAGATGATGCAGGGACCAAACCCAATGATGGCCAGTTAGCATGAGGGAAAATACATGCGCATACAGTTTCCTCATACTTTTTCTTTTTTTTTTTTTTTTTCTTGTTTGTACTTTTTATTTTTTTTATTTTTTTTATTTTTTTTTATTCTTATGTTAATCCCCATACATTACATCATTAGTTTTAGATGAAGTGTTCCATGATTCATTGTTTGTGCATAACACCCAGTGCTCCATGCAGAACGTGCCCTCCTCAGTACCCACCACCAGGCTAACCCATTCTCCCACCCCCCTCCCCTCTAGAACCCTGTTTGTTTTTCAGAGTCCATCGTCTCTCATGGTTCGTCTACCCCTCCGATTTCCCCCGCTTCATTCTTCCCCTCCCGCTACCTTCTTCTTCTTCTTTTTTTTTTTTTCTTAACATATATTGCGTTATTTGTTTCAGAGGTACAGATCTGAGATTCAACAGTCTTGCAAAATTCACAGCGCTTACCAGAGCACATACCCTCCCCAGTGTCTATCACCCAGTCACCCCATCCTTCCCACCCCACCCCCCACTCCAGCAACCCTCAGTTTGTTTCCTGAGATTAAGAATTCCTTATATCAGTGAGATCATATGATACTTGTCTTTCTCTGATTGACTTATTTCACTCAACATAATACCCTCCAGTTCCATCCACGTCGTTGCAAATGGCAAGATCTCGTTCCTTTTGATGGCTGCATAATATTCCATTGTATATATATACCAGATCTTCTTTATCCATTCATCTGTTGATGGACATCTTGGCTCTTTCCACAGTTTGGCTATTGTGGACATTGCTGCTATAAACATCGGGGTGCACGTACCCCTTCGGATCCCTACTTTTGTATCTTTGGGGTAAATACCCAGTAGTGCAATTGCTGGATCATATGGTAGCTCTATTTTCAACTTTTTGAGGAACCTCCATACAGTTTTCCAGAGTGGCTGCACCAGCTTGCATTCCCACCAACAGTGTAGGAGGGTTCCCCTTTCTCCGCATCCCCGCCAACATCTGTCATTTCCTGACTTGTTAATTTTAGCCATTCTGACAGGTGTGAGGTGGTATCTCATTGAGGTTTTGATTTGGATTTCCCTGATGCCGAGCGATACTGAGCACTTTTTCATGTGTCTGTTGGCCATTTGGATGTCTTCTTTGGAAAAATGTCTTTTCATGTCTTCTGCCCATTTCTTGATTGGATTCTTTGTTCTTTGGGTGTTGAGTT
This sequence comes from Neomonachus schauinslandi, assembly GCF_002201575.2. NCBI lineage: Eukaryota > Metazoa > Chordata > Mammalia > Carnivora > Phocidae > Neomonachus > Neomonachus schauinslandi. The sequence goes on from NC_058408.1 coordinate 81,242,284, forward strand.
TGATGAGTTCTTTATAGATTTTGGATACTAGCCCTTTATCTGATATGTCATTTGCAAATATCTTCTCCCATTCTGTTGGTTGTCTTTTGGTTTTGTTGACTGTTTCCTTTGCTTTGCAAAAGCTTTTTATCTTGATGAAGTCCCAATAGTTCATTTTTGCCCTTGCCTCCCTTGCCTTTGGCGATGTTTCTAGGAAGAAGTTGCTTCGGCTGAGGTCAAAGAGGTTGCTGCCTGTGTTCTCCTTTAGGATTTTGATGGACTCCTGTCTCACATTGAGGTCTTTCAACCATTTGGAGTCTATTTTTGTGTGTGGTGTAAGGAAATGGTCCAGTTTCATTCTTCTGCATGTGGCTATCCAATTTTCCCAACACCATTTGTTGAAGAGACTGTCTTTGTTCCATTGGACATTCTTTCCTGCTTTGTCAAAGATGAGTTGACCATAGAGTTGAGGGTCCATTTCTGGGCTCTCTATTCTGTTCCATTGATCTATGTGTCTGTTTTTGTGCCAGTACCATGCTGTCTTGATGATGACAGCTTTGTAATAGAGCTGGAAGTCCGGAATTGTGATGCCGCCGGCTTTGCTTTTCTTTTTCAACATTCCTCTGGCTATGCGGGGTCTTTTCTGGTTCCATACAAATTTTAGGATTATTTGTTCCATTTCTTTGAAAAAAGTGGATGGTATTTTGATGGGGATTGCATTGAATGTGTAGATTGCTCTAGGTAGCATTGACATCTTCACAATATTTGTTCTTCCAATCCATGAGCATGGAATGTTTTTCCATTTCTTTGTGTCTTCCTCAATTTCTTTCATGAGTATTTTATAGTTTTCTGAGTACAGATCCTTTGTCTCTTTGGTTAGATTTATTCCTAGGTATCTTATGGTTTTGGGTGCAATTGTAAATGGGATCGACTCCTTAATTTCTCTTTCTTCTGTCTTGTTGTTGGTGTATAGGAATGCCACTGACTTCTGTGCATTGATTTTATATCCTGCCACTTGACTGAATTCCTGTATGAGTTCTAGCAGTTTTGGGGTGGAGTCTTTTGGGTTTTCCACATAAAGTATCATATCATCTGCAAAGAGTGAGAGTTTGACTTCTTCCTTGCCAATTTGGATGCCTTTGATTTCTTTTTGTTGTCTGATTGCTGTGGCTAGGACTTCCAATACTGTGTTGAATAGCAGTGGTGATAGTGGACATCCCTGCCGCGTTCCTGACCTTAGGGGGAAAGCTCTCAGTTTTTCCCCATTGAGAATGATATTCGCTGTAGGTTTTTCATAGATGGCTTTTATGATATTGAGGTATGTACCCTCTATGCCTATACTCTGAAGAGTTTTGATCAAGAAAGGATGCTGTACTTTGTCAAATGCTTTTTCTGCATCTATTGAGAGGATCGTATGATTCTTGTTCTTTCTTTTGTTAATGTATTGTATCACATTGATTGATTTGCGGATGTTGAACCAACCTTGCAGCCCAGGGATAAATCCCACTTGGTCATGGTGAATAATCCTTTTAATGTACTGTTGGATCCTATTGGCTAGTATTTTGGTGAGAATTTTTGCATCCATGTTCATCAGGGATATTGGTCTGTAATTCTCCTTTTTGATGGGGTCTTTGTCTGGTTTTGGGATCAAGGTGATGCTGGCCTCATAAAATGAGTTGGGAAGTTTTCCTTCCATTTCTATTTTTTGGAACAGTTTCAGAAGAATAGGTATTAATTCTTCTTGAAATGTTTGGTAGAATTCCCCTGGGAAGCCATCTGGCCCTGGGCTTTTGTTTGTTGGGAGATTTTTGATGACTGCTTCAATTTCCTTAGTGGTTATAGGTCTGTTCAGGTTTTCTATTTCATCCTGGTTCAGTTTTGGTAGTTGGTACATCTCTAGAAATGCATCCATTTCTTCCAGGTTATTTAATTTGCTGGCATAGAGTTGCTCATAATATGTTCTTATAATTGTTTGTATTTCTTTGGTGTTGGTTGTGATCTCTCCTCTTTCATTCATGATTTTGTTGATGTGGGTCATTTCTCTTCTCTTTTTGATAAGTCTGGCCAGGGGTTTATCAATCTTGTTAATTCTTTCAAAGAACCAGCTCCTAGTTTCATTGATCTGTTCTACTGTTCTTTTAGTTTCTATTTCATTGATTTCTGCTCTGATCTTGATTATTTCTCTTCTCCTGCTGGGTTTAGGCTTTATTTGCTGTTCTTTCTCCAGCTCCTTTAGGTGTAGGGTTAGGTTGTGTACTTGAGACCTTTCTTGCTTCTTGAGAAAGGCTTGTATTGCTATATACTTTCCTCTTAGGACTGCCTTTGCTGCATCCCAAAGATTTTGAATAGTTGTGTTTTCATTTTCATTGGTTTCCATGTATTTTTTTAATTCTTCTTTAATTTCCTGGTTGACCCATTCGTTCTTTAGTAGGATGCTCTTTAGCCTCCATGTATTTGAGTTCTTTCTGACTTTTGTCTTGTGATTGAGCTCTAGTTTCAAAGCATTGTGGTCTGAAAATAGGCAGGGAATGATTCCAATCTTTTGGTACCGGTTGAGACCTGATTTATGACCTAGGATGTGATCTATTCTGGAGAATGTTCCATGGGCACTAGAGAAGAATGTGTATTCCGTTGCTTTGGGGTGGAATGTTCTGAATATGTCTGTAAAGTCCATTTGGTCCAGTGTGTCATTTAAAGTCTTTATTTCCTTGTTGATCTTTTGCTTAGATGATCTGTCCATTTCAGTGAGGGGGGTGTTAAAGTCCCCCACTATTATTGTATTGTTGTCGATGTGTTTCTTTGCTTTTGTTATTAATTGGCTTATATAATTGGCTGCTCCCATGTTAGGGGCATAGATATTTACAATTGTTAGATCTTCTTGTTGGATAGATCCTTTAAGTATGATATAGTGTCCTTTCTCATCTCTTATTACAGTCTTTGGTTTAAAATCTAATTTGTCTGATATAAGGATTGCCACCCCAGCTTTCTTTTGGTGTCCATTAGCATGGTAAATGGTTTTCCACCCCCTCACTTTCAATCTGGGGCTGTCTTTGGGTCGAAAATGAGTCTCTTGCAGACAGCATATCGATGGGTCTTGTTTTTTAATCCAGTCTGATAGCCTGTGTCTTTTGATTGGGGCATTGAGCCCATTTACATTCAGGGTGACTATTGAAAGATAGGAATTTAGTGCCATTGTATTGCCTGTAAGGTGACTGTTACCGTATATTGTCTGTGTTCCTTTCTGGTCTATGTTGCTTTTGGGGTCTCTCTTTGCTTAGAGGACTCCTTTCAAGATTTCCTGTAGGGCTGGTTTTGTGTTTGCAAATTCCTTTAGTTTTTGTTTGTCCTGGAAGCTTTTTATCTCTCCTTCAATTTTCAATGACAGCCTAGCTGGATAGAGTATTCTTGGCTGCATATTTTTCTCGTTTAGTGCTCTGAATATATCCTGCCAGTCCTTTCTGGCCTGCCAGGTCTCTGTGGATAGGTCTGTTGCCAATCTAATGTTTCTACCCTTGTAGGTTACATATCTCTTCTCCCGAGCTGCTTTCAGGATTTTCTCTTTGTCTATGAGACTCGTAAGTTTTACTATTAGATGTCGGGGTGTTGACCTATTTTTATTGATTTTGAGAGGGGTTCTCTGTGCTTCCTGGATTTTCATGCCTGTTTCCTTCCCCAAATTAGGGAAGTTCTCTGCTATAATTTGCTCCATTATACCTTCTGCCCCTCTCTCTCTTTCTTCTTCTTCTGGGATCCCAATTATTCTAATGTTGTTTCGTCTTATGGTATCGCTTATCTCTCGAATTCTGCCCTCGTGATCCAGTAGTTGTTTATCTCTCTTTTTCTCAGCTTCTTTATTTTCCATCATTTCATCTTCTATATTACTGATTCTCTCTTCTGCCTCATTTATTCTAGCAGTTAGCGCCCCCATTTTTGATTGCACCTCATTAATAGCCTTTTGGATTTCTACTTGGTTGGATTTTAGTTCTTTTACTTCTCCAGAAAGGGTTTCTCTAATAACTTCCATATTTTTTTCAAGCCCAGCTAGTATCTTTAAAGTGATGATTCTGAACTCTAGATCTGACATTGTACTAATGTCCGTATTGAGTAGGTCCCTGGCAGTCGGTACTACCTCTTGTTCTTTTTGTTGAGGTGATTTTTTCCGTCTTGTCATTTTGTGCAGAGGAGAATAGATTAATGAGAGAACAAAATGCTAGCAGAGTAACAACGTCCCCAGAAAATATACTCTAAACAAATCAGAAAAAACCTGAAGCAGTGGGAAAAGAAAGGGAAAGAGAGAAAAAAGAAAAAGAAAAAAAAGAAAAAGATAAAGATAAAAACAAAAACAAACAAAACAAAACAACAACAAAAAAACCAGAATGTGATCAAATATGATCAGTGCCACACACTAGATTTGGGGTGTATTTTGGTCTTTTAGAAGAAAGTGCCTCCCAAAATTTTAAAGAAAGAAAAACTTATATATGTACAAAAATAAGGGTTGATATGATGAAGGGATGGAATATGACTGTAAAGATGGAAATTATAAAAAATTTTATAAAAGGAATTGATAAGAAGTTGTTTGAAAAAAGAAAGAAGAGGATTTAAAAAAAGAAAAAAAAAAGGGAGAGGATGTGATCAGGCAGGGGAACAGAAAACACCATATACTAGAGATTTAGGGTATATTTTGATCTGTTAGAAGAAACTATCTCAAAATTTTAAAGAGAGAACAACTTATATATATAAGCCAAAAATATGGGTAACTACTATGAAGGGATAGAATATGACTCTAAAAATGAAAAATAAAAATGTTTTTTTTTTTAAAAAAAAAGGGATTGATAAGATGTTGGTTGAAAAAGGGAAAAAGAAAAATTCAAAAAGAATAAAAAAAGAAAAAAAGACAGTTAAAAAAAAATTAACTTTGAAAGACTACAGAATCATGGTAAAAAAGCCATGAATTCTATGTGCAGTAGTCCCCTAGAGCTGGAGTTCTGCCGTTCTCATTGATGGGTAAACTTGGTCTTGGCTGGCTGTTCTCGCTGATCTTCTGGGGAGGGGCCTGTTGCCGTGGTTTCCAAATGTCTTTGCCGGAGGCAGAATTGCCCCGCCCTTGCCCCCTCCCAGCTAAGTAATCTGCTGGGGTTTGCTCTCCGGGGCTTTTGTTCCCTGCGAGCTTTCCGTACAGCTTTGGAGGCGGAGAGTGAAAATGGCGGCCTCCCAATCTCCGCCCCGGAGGAGCCGAGAACTCGGGGTCCCGCTTCTCAGTGAGCCCCCAGAGAAAAGCCGCCAGTCACTCCCGTCTCCCCGGTCTCCGCCGCACTCCGTGCTCACCCGGCCTGTGACCGCGCGTTTCTATCTCTGGCACCCGACCCCGTGCAGAGTCTCCAAACCCAGCAGATCCCTGCGGCGCACTCCCGCGCGGCTCCTCCCAGGGGAGGAAGGTGAGTCTCCCCGGGTCTGCCGCTTGTTGGGTCCCTGCTGGAGGAGCAGGGGCCCGACTGTGCTGCGGATCACGTATGGCAACCCCGAGCTGAGAGCCCGCGCCTGGGCTCCGCCTCTGCAGCCGGCTTCCCTGCTCCGATACCTGGGAGCTCTGCCACCCTCAGGCACCCCCGGTCTTTCTGTGACCCGTGGGTCCTGAGACCACACTGTCCCAGAGGGTTCCACCCCCTGCTTAGCCACCGGAGCGACGTCCCTCAGCGAGCAGACTTCTAAAAGTTCCGATTTTGTGCTCCGCGGCTCTATCACTTGCCAGAAGCGGCCGCCGGAGGCCCCTCCCCCGCCGTCTATCCTCCCGAATATCGCCTCGGATTCACTTCTCCGCACGTCCTACCTTCCAGAAAGTGGTCGCTTTTCTTATGAGAGAGTTGTTGCTCTTCTTTTCTTCGACCTCCTGTTGAGTTTGTAGGTGTTCAGAATGGTTTGATCCCTATCCAGCTGAATTCCTGAGAGGAGACGAAATCCAGGTCTCCTACTCCTCCGCCATCTTGCTCCTCCTCATACTTTTTCAATACACATAGACGGCTTCGACATATCGTTAAGATAACATAAGAAATGGCCTGAAATATTACTGTCTCTATATCTATGTGAGGCCTTGGCACTGCGATGTGTAGGACAATCCTCCATTTAGCACAAGGAAAGACCTAGCAGGCGTCTTTCACACTCTTGAGCTGTTTGTCTCAATATCTGCTTTCTCTGAACCAGGCATCATCAGCCTCACGCAGCCAATGGACCGTGAAGTCTCCCCGATCCTTATTTTGGAGCCAAATCCTGCTGGATGTGTAAAACTGAGTTATAGGTCCACTACTGCCGGGCTTTGAGCCAGTCCGGCACCGAAAATCCTTTTGGTGTGTTTTTGCTCATAGAGGTTTTCTTTCTTTTCTTTTCTTTAAGATTTTATTTATTTATTTGAGAGAGAGAGAGAGAGATAGTGAAAGAGAGAACATGAGCAGGGGGCAGTGGGAGAAGCAGATTCCCCTGCTGAGCAGGGAGCCCGATGCAGGGCTCGGTCCCAGGATCTCGGGATCACGACCTGAGCCGAAAGCAGATGCTTAATCAACTGAGACACCCAGGTGCCCCTTCTAGAGGCTTTCACCTGCCAGTTTAAACGTGTCAGGGAGCAGGTGCTCCATGTCATGCTCCTGGCATGCCCAGCTGACGGTCTTCAACCTAACCTCCCAATTCCTGTTTCTTTGCAGGAAGGAGAAATGTGCTTTAGGAACTCTGTGACTTGGCAAATCTGTGAGGGGGTAGGGGTGGGGAAAGGAGCTTGAGATCTCAGTCCCCCGTCACAAGCAGACATGGGGGGAACCCAGTCTCCCCTGCACAGGTGATGGTTTCTCAGAACAGAGTTTATGGCTTCCCTAATACATTATTTTCCCCCCAAAATAAATACTGACTGAAAAGTTGTTTTCATAGTGTTTTATAGATACAATATACACAAATGTGTATACGTCTATGCATATATTTACATATACACCTATATGCATACACACACGTTCGTATATGCACATACACACATACGCATATGTATGTATATACAGATAGCTGATAGACTGATGTGTCACCTCTGAGCTTTATCTGCAGGCTACTAACCTCAACAATGAGATCATCTTTATTCTTTTTTCCTCCAGAAGGAGAGGAGAGAACACATTGCTTAGATTCTTGAGTTTAACGGAAGCAGGTATTTTCCCCGTGACCTGTTCTCAGCAGGAATGTTACATCAGAGCAGAATCCAATTACCACGCTGCCACTCTTCTCACCTGTCAGTGGTGCTGTCCCCGAGACAGAAAGGAAATAGACCCTTCAGAAGAGATGAGGGACCTGTGATCTCTGGCGCTGAGACTGTGTGGGAAACATGAGAAAAGTAATGAATGTGGTGAGCAGCACCCCGCCTGCTGGGGACTATTTGTACCCTTGAGACCCTACCTGCACCCGAGTCTAAATGAGAGCAGAATGGTAGTCTTTGGCTGGGACAGGCTGCAGAATTTGATATGAGGAAGTCCCTGCAATTGGATTGTTGGACATGAGCCTTGAGGGACCTTTGCTCTGTCTTTTAGGCTGACTTGCCTGGCCCACCTACAAAGTCCCACTGTTTTTAGCTGATAAAATGAAAGACTTAGCATTAGAGTGGCCTTAGTGGGCATTCTCGGAGCTGTTTTTCCCCAGTGCAGGCATCACCCCTGAGGTGCCCGGCAGCTTCTGCTCTAACACATGCAGCGGGGAGCTCACTGCCTTCCTTCCCCATCAAGCTAGCACACAGGGTCAGCCTCACCGGCAAGCGACCTACACAGTCGTGCGGGAACCGCACTCAGCGGAGCCTGTGCTTAGATGGATGCTCTGCAGCCGTGGCTGTCTTGCAGTCCTCGATTTTTGAGCAAGGAGGCTCTGCATTTTCATTTTGCAGTGGGCCTGACAAATTACGTATCTGGGTGTGCCCACACACGTAAGCTACCTTACCTACAACACACACAGCCTGTTTGCGCCAATGTTCAGCAATTATCTAGAACCCTCTCCCCAGCAGCCCGTCGGAATCACTTGGAGAGCATGTTTGCCCATGTATTCTGTGGCAGCACCTCAGACGGCCTAATCAGAGGCTCTGGGAGAGGCCCCTGGAATCTGTATATCTCAACAACTCAGCAGGCTGACCCACATTTGGAAACCACTACCCTAAAGGCAAGCTACCCAGACATAAACCTCATAAATGGACTATCAGTGGGCATCTGGTCCATTACCCTGCATTAGGGTTGGTAGGTATTATTATCCCAATTTTATAGGAAGAACCAAGGACCTGGAGGACTATGTGACTTGTCCAAGAGACAGAATGGGGCCAGGACTCAGTGTGTTTGCCTATTGGGGGGGGGGGGGGGGCTTCTCTTTCCACTGTCCATGGTACTGTTCCCGTGTGTGCGTGCGTGTGTGTGTGCGTGTGTGTGTCAAGATCTATGAGCCCTCAACACATGCTTGCTGTTCCACATTCTAGACCATAACCTTGTAAGCACCTTGAACACACAGGCCACATCCAGGCATCACCTGCTAGAACCATCTCTAACCGGCCCCCCCACCCCCAGCCACTCCCTAATCTGTGCTCTCGTGATCTTTGCACAGAGTTGGGTGGAACCGTCAGGGGGTCATTTACTCCCCAGTCTTTTCCCCATCACACTCCGGGCTCTCTGAGGTGGTCACAGCGCTGGGACATGGGCGCTTTAATTGGATAGGGACAGACCCAGGCTCGCCTCTGAGTTTGGCCGGCGTGTGAGTTTGCTAGGACTGCCATACAAAGTACCACAGACTGCGTGGCTTGGAACAACAGAAATGTATTGTCTCACGGTTCTGAAGATCAGATGGCTGAAATCAATTGTTGGCAGGACTGGTTCCTAACAAGGGCTGGGAGGGGGAATCTGTTCTATGCCTCTCCCTTCGCTTCTCGTAGTTTGCTGGCAATCTTTGGCATTCCTTGGCTTATAGAGGCATCATCCCAATTTCTGTCTTCATCTTCATGGGGTGTTCTCCCTGTGTGCATGTCTGGGTCCAAATTTCCCTTTTTTTAATAAAGACACCAGTCATATCGGATTAGGGTCCACCCTAATGATTTTATTTTAATTTGATTGCTTCCTGTCTCCAAATAAGGTCACACTCTGTGGTACCGGGGTTTAGGACACCAACAGACTCTTTTGCTGGCAGCAGGGGTGGGGGGGAGTTCAACCCATAATAGCCAGTAACTGGATTCATGACTTTGAGCAAGTAACTGAGACTCACAGAATCTCAGTTTCTTTATCTGTGAAATCAGGACTTTAAAAAAAACCTAAGACAGGCTTTTTTCTTAATTTTTATCAGATTAGATATGGCACTTAATTTTTTCTTCCTTTTTAAAAGTGAAGTACAGAACAATGGGGTTAGCTGCTATACGGTTAAAAGAGATGGGCCAAGAGATGGGCCACTCACCGTCCCCTCTGCACGTGTGTGTGTGCGTGTGCATGCGCAGGTGTGTGTCTCATAGGCTGGGACTATCTAAATCATCAGACCATCAGAGCCTAAGGCAGACTAACGGAAACCACGTATCGTACAAATGTGATGACTTCAAATTTTCACTCAAATGCAAGAGAATGTCAGCAACGAAATCAAGAAGGGGGCACCTTTGGTGCACCTAAAATCAGCCTTATCGTTTTCTTCACAGTGAATGGCATGTTCCCCAGACTTCCTGATCAGACCTATTAAAAGCACAGACCCTCTCCCCTGAGAACCAGGCCCGGTTGGCCTGGGAAGGGCCAGGGGATCTGCACTTTACCAGCTCCTCAGGTGAGCTTTGTAGAACAAGTCTGGGAACAGGTGTAGTGGGACCTGATTTCTCACCTTGGCTTCCACTGCTGCTGACCGGCCCGGTTGAAATCACGGAACCTGGGGGAACCACAGTTTCCTCAACTTTGACCTTGTACCTGACTTGGAGTTGAGATCTCCAAGTCCTTTCCAGCTCGAAGATGCCATCCCTTTCCGTGTTGGTTCAGACGGGTCTACATTACAGTGTGCTCCTTGAACTACGTCTGACCTCCTTCCACCTCTGCGAGTCTTCCAATCTGCCAGAGAGGTGAGTGTTCTACGCTCGGTGGGTGTCCAGCCGGGCTCACCTGATGATGGATCTGTTCAAACGGAGGAAAGGGCAGCTGACCAGGGGAGCTAGTGCAAAAGCAAAACAGCCTTAGTCCAGTCTTTTCTCCCTGACACCGGGGAGAGACCAGCCGGTTCCGCCTTGCAAGGTATTTTGCAGACCAGCTGGGCGTGTTTGTTTTAGGCTCGCCTTTTATTGTGGCCACTTTGTGAATGTTGTTAGGAAATATGCTTGGCTATTTAAATGCCCTTGGCAGACTCCGCATTTTAGGATGAGCAGATCGTTTTCTTGATTTAGTTTTGTTTCATTGGACGAGAGGGCAAGAGACCCTCCTGCTGCGCTAGGGGATGGTTGGGTGGGGGGCGGGGTGGTGCACAATGATGCAGCCACTCTGGAAAACAGTTCTGCAGTTGATTAAAATGTTAAACATGGAGTTACCTCTGACCCTAGAGCACTGAAAGCATATACCCGCACAGAAACGTGTGTGTGAATGTTTATAGCAGCATTATTCATAATAGCCACGAGGTGAAAACAACCCAAATGCCCATCAGCGATGACCGGCTGAGTTGTGGTACATCAACACTGAGGACTAGTCTTCGGCCATAGAAAAAAGAACGAGGTGCTGTTATATGCTGCAACTTGGGTGAGCCTCAAAAACATAACATGAAGGGAAAGCTACCAGACGCGAGAAGTCACATATTGCATGATTCCTTTTATATGAACTATCCGGAGGAGGCACGTGCGTAGACACAGTAGATCAGCGGTGGCCGCCATGGCCTGGATGGGGAGCGGAAGCTGGAGTGACACGTTCATGCCTTCGGGGATGTTCTGGGGGGATGAGAAGGTTTTGAAACTAGACAGAGGTGATGGTTGCACAGCATTGTGATGCATTAAATGCCACTGAGTCATATGCTTTAAAATGGTTCATTGTTTGCTCTATGAATTTCACATCAATAAAAATAGAGCAAAGAATAAGGGAGGGTGTGGTGAGGACAGGAAGGAAGAACGGGACAGAGCGCGAGGGAAGCAGTGTTACTATGCCCGGAGTGCAATTTCTTCGTTTTAAGGATAATGTGACCATTGTGTCCCTGAAATAGAACAGAGCCCTCCACTGAGCCCTTCCGAGTGGTGGGAGCACCAGCCCTTCCTTTCACCAGGAGCAGCCTTGGGTACCGGAAGTCACAAGATGTGTTGGCCGCCATTAAGTCCACAGCTGCACTGGCTGAGGCCCCTCTGGCTTTCTCCCTCTTACGTGCCTCCAGCTTAGGATGGGCACACAAGGTTCTTCTGGCCCTGCGGTCTGGTCCAGCAGTGGGGTCCCAGGGGAGAGCAAGCCCTTCTGGGCTGCAGAGTCACTAGCCCTCATGTAGGGACCCCTTTTTGTCAGCTCTTGACTGCATACATCCTAATTCCCCTAGTGCTCGGCAGGGTAAAGGCTCCAATCAAACACCAGCCGCCTGGTGGGGATTCACATGGGACGGGTTCTACTCAAGCCCCTCACCACTGGCTCTGCCACTCTTCTGTCAGGTTCCTTTCAGATGGGTCTGGATGAAGGTCATGGTTCAGAATGAAGACAGAGTTCTGCAGAATCCAGTCCAGCCCACACAGGCAGTCGGAACAACTGATCTCGGTTGCTTGCCTGGACTCACACCCCCAGGGTCACCCTGCCAGGGGTTTGGTGTCTACTGGTAGGCTTTACCGACCACCCCCATCCCCCTAAACCGAAGGCTGCTTCCCGGGTCTCTGGCTAAATCTATGTCCTGCTCATGGGCGCTCAGCACGAACTCTGAACATTCCTGCATTCAGGGTCTAGATTGACAGACGCTGCTGAATCTTCAGCTGAGAAGCTATTTGAAGAGAGGAGGGTGTGACTCCAAAGCATGGGCCGTGCCACAGTCAGGGTGAGGGTCTTGTGGTGGGGGCCACGCCGCTCAGTGTCCACGTGGTCCTGTAGAGCCGAGCAGTCGGCGGCCCCCAGCAGACTAGGACCCGGGACAGGAGGCAGCTCCTTCCAGCAGTTCGAGCAGTGTTTGGTGGTGGTTCAAGATCAACACTCAATAGATGACCTTCTTAGCTTTACAGCCACCTGTTGGATTGCTGCTGGAGTCCCCTCCTCAAAGGGCAAGAAGGGGATGGTCCTCCTAGGAATGAAATCTATCAAGCCCTCTTTAGAAGTCCTCATTGCACTGAGCCTGTTCTGGGACTTTTTTATTTAAGATTTTATTTATTTATTTGAGAGAGAGCAAGAGAGAGTGAGAGAGCGAGAAGGTGAGAGCCCGATGTGGGACTCGATCCCGGGACTTCGAGATCACGACCTGAGCCGAAGGCAGACATTTAACCAACTGAGCCACCCAGGTTCACTGAGCCTGTTCTGATGCAAAACTCACAGTTCCCTTAGAATCCATTTATGGGGCGCCTGGGTGGCTCGGATGGTTAAGTGTCTGCCTTCGGCTCAGGTCACGATCTCAGGGTCCTGGGATCGAGTCCCGCATCGGGCTCCCTGCTCCTTGGGAGCCTGCTTCTCCCTCTGCCTCTCTCTCTCTCTCTCTCTCTCTCTGTCTCTCATGAATAAATAAATAAAATCTTTAAAAAAAAAAAGAATCCATTTATGATTGCTGTTTTCTACTTATTTGAGTACTCGGACACATGACTTCATTGTTCTCCAGCCTAAGACTTTCAGTAAAGCACATGGCTTTTTAATCACATAATAAAAACTAAATGAAAATTTTAATTCCCATTAAAAATTTAAATTTCATTTAAAGTTAAATGAACACTGAATTGTGTTTCCTTTAAAAAAAAAAAAAATGCAGCATAGGGGCACCCGAGTGGCTCAGGTTGTTAAGAGTCTGACTCTTGATTTCGGCTTAGGTCATGATCTCAGGGTCATGAGATCGAGCCCCACATCGGGCTCCCTGCTCAGTGGGGGAGCCTGCTTCTCCCTCTGCCCCTTCCCTCATTCTCTCTCTCAAATAAATAAATAAATAAAATCTTAAAAAAAAAGAAAAACATTTAAAAATGCAGCATAGCTGTGAGACTGGAGGCCTGACCATCCCCACCACCCCCCCAGGCACCCAAACATCATCCCGCCTGAATACCAGCCTCCCACCCCGATGGCAGAATCTGTGCCCAATCTTGTCTCCAGGGCCAGCACTCACTGCCTCCCAATCACATGGTGCGCCAACTCATGCTTCTTAATCAGGGCATCAGATGATTTAGTCGATGCATCTGGGCTTTTATTTTTACAAAGCTTCTCCCTGGCGAGGCCTGCTCTGAGCTTGTGGGTCCTTCCTTGGCTCCACTTCAAGAGCTCGCTGACTTTCCTGTGCCGAGGGCCCTCGAGCCAAGACGTCTCATGTGAGTCACCACACGAGAGTCTGAACCCACTTCAAAGTGTTGGTTGGCCGGAGGGCCGTTCCACAGGTGCCGTGAAAGAAGAGCCCTGGAAGGGAGCCTGAAGTCTGCCTTGAAATCTGGCTTTGCCCCTTGGTAGCTGTGTGACTTCGTACAAGTTAATTAACATCTCTGGGCTTCCATTCTGTATCCGTCCAAGACAGCTTACAAACAGGAAGCAAAGAGAGAAATGAGGTCAGGCCACAGAGTGGGACACAGGTGCCTTTGAACCCAGCTCTGGGGCTTGCTTGTCTGGCGACCTTGGCAGTCCGCTGACTTCCCAGAGCCTCGGGTATCAGCTTGGGTGAACCGGAGAGACTCAGCCCGTTTCTGGGAGCTCTTGCAGAAAGTAGAAGAGAAAATGTATGTACCACACCCAGCATGTGAAGAAATGTTTTTGTTGACTATAAAATAAAGATAAAACACACCATCTAGATCTACCTGCATGGACTACTGAAAGGATCTGATTCACAATGTATATGAAAATACACTGTAAACTATAAAGTCACGTAGGATGTCATTATCATGATTAGAATCTATTTTTTCTCTCAGACCTTTCAAACATTCAAAAAGTTGGGGAAAAAAACAGTACAATAAACAACTGAACATTCTTTCCCTGAATTCGCCAATTATTAACGTTTGTTCACTCTCTGTTATCTGTATCTATCTTGATCTCTGTCTATTTATGGTCTATCCGTAATTTGTCGAGCCATTTGAAAGGAAGTTACAGGGGCACCTAGGTGGCTCATTCTGTAAGCATCTGCCTTCAGCTCAGGTCGTGATCGCAGGTTCCTGGGTTGGAGCCCCGCATGGGCTCCCTGCTCAGCAGGGAGCCTGCTTCTCACTCTCCTCCCTACTCATGCTCTCCCTTGCTATCTCTCTCTTTCTCTCTCTCTCTCAAATAAATAAATCTTAAAAAAAAAAAAAGAAAGTTACCGACATCAGACTCCACACCTAAGCAATTTAGCATATACCTCCTAAGAATAACTTCATTCTCCTACATAACTGAGTACAATCATTACCAAGGATTTAACATATATACAATTATATGAAAAATACAGTCTATACTACATGCAATCTACAAATTTCCCCAGTTATCCCCACAGTCTCCCTTAGAGCTATTTTTTTTTCTTCCAAAATAGGTACCCACATTTCATTTGGTGGTTATGGCTCTTTAATCCTCTGTAATCTAGAACTGTGCCATCCAACAGAAGCCCCTGGCCATGTGGCTACTGAGGGCTGCCAAGGTGGCTGGGCCAAACTGTACTAAAGACAGCACACATGCAAAATAATGTGAGCTATCTCATTAGCAATCCTGTATATTGATTGCATACTGAAGTGATAATACACTGACTACACTGGACTAAAAAATAGAAAATTAGAATTCTTGATTACTATTAATTAATAATTGTTAATGAAAATCGTTAGCATTCATTTTACCAGTCTCTTTTCTTTTTAATGTGGCCACGTAAAATTTTTAAATCGCATATCTGGCTCTCACCGTATTTCTATTGGATAGTGCTGTTCCAGAATAGTCTCTCCTGCCTTTTTTTTTTTCTTTTGTGACATGGACATTTTTTAAGAATCCAAGCTAGTTGTCTCGTAGAATGGCCTCCAGTCGGAATTTGTCTGTTTCCCTCGATTAGATTCTGGTTAAATCTTTCCAACAAGAATACAACCTAAGTGGGGTTGGTAACTTCAGAAGGGATCACATCCATTTGTCTCACTGGGATTAGAGAGTCTGATCACTTGGTTAAGAGGCATCTGTCAGATCTCTTTGACAGAAAGGTGCTTTTTCTCCTTTGTAAGCAACAAATAACCTCAAGGGAGATCCTTTGAGACCATGAGACATCCTCCTCCTACAATCGTTTACCCAATGGCTTTAGCATCTAGTGATGATCTTTGCCTCTATCAATTATCATCAGCGGTTGCAAAAGACACACGTCTTAAATTTTCATTTTAACTCAATGGCTTGGCTGATTTCCTGTTCATGTCTTTTATGCTTAGACAGGATGTGAACAATTCACTACTTTCTAAATCTCATCGTGTTGCTGGTGGCATAGCATTCTGTGGCATAGAATCTGGAATACAACGCAGTTTATATAATCTCTCTTGATGATTATTTAAGTCATTTCTCCTTCTTTTTTGCTGTTAAAAATATTGATTCCATCAACATCCTTTTACCTTGCCCATGCAGCCATTTATTGCCTTCTTTGAGATATATTCCTAGAGGTGGTCTTGCTGAGTATGTTTAGTTAGATTCTGACACATGGAGTCAGATTGCCCTCCAGAAATATTGCGCATTTTTAAATGTTCACACTTTCAGTGAATCATCTGGGAAGTTTTCAGCTGCAGAGGAGTAACAATCCCAACACAAAATGGCTTAAATAACAAAGATGTTTAATAAAGATGTTTATTTTTCTGGCATAAACCGGAACTCCAGATGAAAGGTGTAGTGCTCTCTATTTGTATTCAAGGTCATTTTTGGGGGAAGAAAAATGCACACAGGTTGTGACCCGCCAGACAAATGTTATGTTGCAGTGTGGAAAGTACTGGCTTTACAGACTCAGATTCCTTTCTGATGTGGAGATAGGCGACTGCCGGCAGGACTTCTGACTCCCGCTAGGGAGAAGAGGGATGAATGTCCATCACTTTATCTACACCGGGTAGCAGGGCCCACTTTCCACAAGCCCTCCGCACCCCAGACATCATCCAGCTTCCCAGTCTTTGTCAATCTAGTAAGTGAATAAACTGTCTCTCTTG
This sequence comes from Neomonachus schauinslandi, assembly GCF_002201575.2. Taxonomy (NCBI): domain Eukaryota; kingdom Metazoa; phylum Chordata; class Mammalia; order Carnivora; family Phocidae; genus Neomonachus; species Neomonachus schauinslandi. The sequence continues at coordinate 81,258,515 of NC_058408.1, forward strand.
GTTTAATTTCATCTAACAGTGATATTTCATGGGCAAGCAATATTGGATAGTGCAGGCTCTTGTCAGAGGTTTGCCTGGGTTCAGTCTGTCACCGTGACCTGCTGTGTGACATCGAGCAACTTACTTAACCTCTCTGTTAAGGAACCTCTGGCTCCTCATATCTAAAGTGGGGATAATAATAGCTATAATACCTATACAATCTCACCGTTCTACAGATAACAGGCGACACCAGTTATTGTAGGATAATGGTGACGTTGAAATTTCCAGGAACCTTAAAAAAATACTTGGGTTTTGAGGGAGCCAATTCTTCAACCTTCACCGTGGCAAGTAATCACATCTAAGTCATCTTCACTCTGTGACTAATACTCTTTTCTAGGGCTGTCACCATTATGCTACCATAACCCCTGGAATGACTAAGCCATCAGGAAGGATTTTTTTCCTAATGACACATACTGCACAGGACCAAATCCTATTAAGCCCGCCTCTGAGTCTGGACCTAGAAGGGTGATTGTATCTCTGCCTTTCAAAATTGGGCTAAAAGGGGTGGGATCCATTAACATAATGGGACCTGGGTTCCCTTCTTCTGGGATGCCTGACTTCCTCCAGCTCAATCTGACCTCTACCCTAGTGAACCTGCTTTGGACTCATCGTGGGGAGCTCACCATGACCTTGTCTCCCTGAGAAGGGGGATGTCAGGCCTGGCCAGACCTAAATAAAGTCCACCTCAGTGCCCTCCCAGGCATTATGCCTCCACCTCAGGGAGAGCCGCAGAAGCGAGACAGAGATAAATTAAGGCAGCAAACCAGAAAAAAGCACCATGCTTTTCTTTTCTTTTCTTTCTTTCTTTTTTTAACTGGGTGTTATATGCAACTAATGACTCATTGAACATTATATCAAAAACTAATGATGTATTATACCTTGGCTAATTTAATTTAAATAAAAAATTAAAATAAAAAAATAAAAATATTTACATTAAAAAAATGCTTTTATTCTCAAGCCGACTCCCTCTGAGGTCCTTTCTGACTCTGACAGCCTAGAATTATGACCCTAATAAACATTTATCCAGACAACAGCACATAAATCAGTTGATGACTTCTCTCGTTTACAAACTGCATGGGTCAGAGGCAAAGAGCCAAGTCCAATGAAGTGTCTTGAAATTGAAATTATTTGAGTTGTTGAAACAGAATTACCAAAATTAAACTGTTTGAAATTGTCTGAGAAATTGTTTGAGTTCTAATGATTGATGTACTTAGCCTCTTTCCAACTAAAATCCTGGCTTTTTTTTCAGCTTCTGAGAATAAAGAAAATCCAATGAGGCCATTTCCTTGTCAGTGGCTCCCCCTTATCCCTGGGATAAAATCCAACACTTTTATCGTGGTGAAGAGACTTCTTCATAATCCATCCCCTGCTTCCTCCTCCTTATCGCTCAACACCCCTCACCTCTGCCCGCAGCTAAGCCTCAGCCATACAGGACCAATGCACCAGGGTCTCCCTGTGTTTTGGTGGGCCCAGGGGTCCCCCTCACCCTGGAACACCCCCACCCCCCCTTGCCCCTCACCCTCACCTGGCTAAGTGAGTCTTCACACTTGTGTCTCAACTAAGATGTCATTTCCTCTAGGAGCGGTTCCCCTGCCCCGCCAACCCCCACATTTGTGGGTGACATTCTTCCACACTCCCACCAAAGAGTTCGGTGGTTTTCACACTGTGATGTAATAACTGGCGATTTACCCTTCTGTCTCTCTGACCTTAAGTCCTTGACAGCAACAACTGTGTTACAGACCTTCACTGCCACATTCCCCACACCCAGCCCTAGGGCTTGCACTTTACAAGATGCTTGATAAATTGTGATTGAATGTTATTCATGCCCATATGACTTTTGATATTTTTTGCTATTTCGCAGAGAGTTATCCATTATCTTTATATATTCTCTGCCGCTTACTGAGAACGAGCAAGTGACTCATATTTTCTCCCACCGCGAGCTGATGCCTCATCGTGCCATCCGGAAGGCCTCCCTCGACCCACCCCCTCACACAGTCTGAGCCAAGCCTCAACCGTACCGTGGGAACCTGAATGTTACTTTGAGGAATTGACTTTTATCGACAAGAAGCGTGAGTCAGTGGAAGTTTGTTTAGGACCAATGAAGTGTGTAATTACAGCTATGTGCCAAGATGAATGTTTCCACAAGGTATAGGATGAGTTGGCAGTAAGAAAAATGTGAGAGCCAGAAAGATTGGTTAGGGAAGAAGGACAATAATCAACATAAATCAGGCTATCAGGGATAGGAACGGAGCAGAAGAGCCAAATTTGAACTGAGAGGTGGGACTTGGCAATTTGTTAGATGGAGGGACAAAAGAGAAAGAGGTTCAAAGTTGATTTCAAACTCTTGAGTCTAGACAATGGGAAGGCAGGTGATACCACAAACAGAAACAGGAATCCTGAGAGGGACTGTGTCAGGTGTTGTTGTTTGAGGGAGGAGAGGTGTGCTAATAGAGTCTGCGAGTTAAAAAGCTCCATTATTCAAATGAAAATTACAGATAATACAGATCAAGTGATTACTATGTGCCAATCACTTTGCCGAATTAACTTCTTTAGCGCTTATTACACCACCATGAGGTACATTCTATTATTCTCCCCATTTTATAGATAAGGAAGCTGAGGCTTAAGTCACTTGTCCACATTTGCGCAGCTGTTCTGGGTGGCAGGGGTGGGATTCCCTCTGGTGTGTATCCGGTGGATGGAACCTGATGTGGGAGAGAGAGCCCTGAGCTCTCTGCCATGTCAGGGCGGTACACATTGGGATGCTGATCAAGCACTGGGGTGGGACAAGGTTATCAAGGGAGATGACCTGCAGGGGGAAGAGTTGAGAGTCAACAATGGAAATGGGAAAATGGGCACGCAGAAGGAAGAAGAGAAGCCAGAGGTGGAGACTAAGCAGGAGCAGCTAAGAAGAGAAGTGGATAGAGCAAAGCATCACAGAATAAGGGTGAAACATGTTTAGAAGAGAATGAGGAAGGCGTCAAGTGCTGTAAAGAGAGGTCAAAGAAAAGAAAGTATGTTAAGGCCACGAGATTGTTTATTATTTGTTGATTGGTCAGGTTAATAAACAGCATGTTTTCCTGAGTGTTCCTAGGCATCCACAGTGCAGGAAGTGGAGAAATGTCAAGGAACAGCAAGCGTAGAATTGTACTGAGGACTAGCCCAGAAAGGTAGAGGGGAATTTGAGCTGTGGTTTCCATGCTTCGAAGATGCAAAGCTGTGACATGGCGTTATTATCATTTGGTTGCTTGGAACCCACAGGGTATCATTCCAGCCTAGCTAAAGCCCCGGGATCACTGTAGGTTAACGAATTGATGTTTAGTTTGAACACACAATCTGAGACAACCTTGACTCCAGTGTACAAGGGCCCCTAAGATCATTTGCCAAAGATCCAGGTCTTATTTCAAGCTCTCCTTTCAGGCTCCAGCACCAGAAAGCATGGAGTATGGCCATTTCCAGAATTGGCTACAGCTCTTGTTCATCTAGAACTATTCAAATATTACTTCATTATACATATTGACAGAACTTACAAACTAAGATGATCCCCTTCAACTTCACTAGTTGCTAAGTCGTCGTTCAGCTTGAGCTGCAGAGTTTCTGAAGCCCAGGGAATTTAAGATGATCTCCTTTGGAAGAGGAGAGGTTTCTTTCCTTTTCCTTGATTAAATAATAAATGAACTGACATCCAAGTTACTACGACTGAACTCCCATCAGGGGCTTAATTGCTTCAGAGTGTGTGTGCTAGAGGAGAGGGATAAGACGTACTGGTAGACGTGAGAAATTGTAGAATGTTAAAATTAAAGGAACATCAAAAAACCATCCTCTGCCGTGGCATCTCATTGTGGTTTTGATTTATATTTCCCTGATGATGAGTGACGTTGAGCATTTTTTCATGTGTCTGTTGGCTATTTGGATGTCTTCTTTGGAGAAATGTCTGTTCATGTCTTCTGCCCATTTCTTGACTGGATTATTATTTGGGTGTTGAGTTTAATACATTCTTTATAGATTTTGGATACTAGCCCTTTGTTTGATAAGACATTTGCAAATATCTTCTTCCATTCTGTCAGTTGTCTTTTGGTTTTGTTGATTGTTTCCTTTGCTATGCAAAAGCTTTTTATCTTGATGAAGTCCCAATAGTTCATTTTGCTTTTGTTTCCCTCGCCTTTGAAGATGTGTCTAGCAAGAAGTTGCTGCAGCCAAGGTCAGAGGTTGCTGCTTGTGTTCTTCTCTAGGATTTTGATGAGATACCACCTCACACCAGTCAGAATGGCTAAAATTAACAACTCAGGAAACAACAGATGTTGGCGAGGATGTGGAGAAAGGGGAACCCTCCTACACTGTTGGTGGGAATGCAAGCTGGTGCAGCCACTCTAGTAAACAGTATGGAGGTTCCTCAGAAAGTTAAAAATAGAGCTACCATATGACCCAACAATTGCACTACTAGGTATTTACCCTGAGCATACAAATATAGTGATCCAAAGGGGCACCTGCACCCCAATGTTTATAACATCAATGTCCACAATTGCCAAAATATGGAAAAAACCCAGATGTCCATCAACAGATGAATGGATAAAGAAATTGTGGTATATACATACAATGGAATATTAGCCATCAAAAAAAAGAAATCTTACCATTTGCAGTGATGTGGATGGACCTAGAGGGTATTATGATAAGCGAAATAAATCAGAGAAAGACAATTATCATATAATTTCCCTCGTATGTGGAATTTAAGAAACAAAACAGGATTATAGGGGAAAGGAGGAAAAAATAAAATAAGATGAAATAAGAGAGGGAGACAAACCATAAGAGACTCTTAACTATGGGAAACAAACTGAGGGCTGCTGGATGGGAGGGGGGTAGGGAGATGGGGTAACTGGGTGATGGACATTAAGGAGGGCATGTGATGTGATGAGCACTGGGTGTTACATGCAACTGATGAATCACTAAACTATCTCTGAAACTAATAATACACTATATGTTAATTAACTGAATTTAAATTAAAAAAAAACAACAACAACATCCTATGCAAGCCCTTGTTTTGCAGATGAGTAAAATGAGGCCCAGAAATGTGAAAGTTTTGTTCAAGCCTTGGAGCTAATTAGTACTAGTACTAGGACTGGAGCTTCCATTAATCCAGTTCTCTTTCCACCATTCTACTCAAGAAACAGTTCATTGACCTGTGGATGATCTAGCATTCTAGCTATACCTCCTGCTATCCTCACAAGTGTACACTCTGCATTAGTCAAGAGAGCGGGGGAGGAGACTGCTAGACTCGCTCTTCAAAACGTGTTGAGCAAATACCCAAGGAACCTCAAAAAGTAACATAAGATTTGGGGGAAGCCCGTCCAGGCTTTGGAATATGCACTGTTGGGTTTTGTGGGTTTCCCCTCAATTCTTTGGGGATATAATTGATATCACTCTTGGTTTTAATCCTGGCTTCATCCCCTCTAGTTCATGACATTGGGCAAGCTTCCTATTTGCTGCTGTAATCAGTTGCCACAAACCTAGTGGCTTAAAAATGACACAGATTTATTCTATTGCAGTTCTAGAACAAGTCCAAAATGAGTCTTGCAGATTAAAAAGTGTTGGGCAGAGGGCATCCTTCGGGAGCTCTGAAGGAGAATCCATTTTCATGTTTTTTCCAGCTTCTAGAGGCTGCCCACATTGAATGGCCCCTTCCTGCCTCCACTCCAACCTCTTGCTTCTAAATCTCCCACTACTGACTTTGACCTTGCTTCCCTCTTATAGGGGATCACATGTGATTACACATTGGGCCCACCCAGGTAACTCAAGATAATCTCCCCATCTCGAGATTTTTCACTTAATCACATCGGCAAAGGCTCTTCTGCCATACAAGGTAATATATTCACACGTTCTACAGATTAGGATGTGGGCGTCTTTGGGGGCCAGTATTCTGCCTTCCCCAAACTCTAGTAGGCTGAAAAGTAATTCTGGAGATACTAAGTTCCATCAAATAGTGCTTAGACATCACTTCCTCCAAGAAGAGGTCCCTGGCACCCCAACACTGGTTTGGGGTCTCCTCCTATGTGCTCCCACAGCAATCTAGGCTCACCTCTTTGCCCTTATAATACTGTGTTATAATAAAATTGATCTTGATTATATCTTCCATACTAGACTCTATAATTTTGGAAAGCTGAGACTGTGCCCAATTTATTTTTTTGAATCTCCTGTTCTGCAGCACAGTGTCGGGCACATGGGAGTTGCTCAATAAAGATTTGCTGTCATGGGGATTAAATGAGACCACACAAAATACCCAGTCATATCTGACTCAAATTGGTGTTCAGTATAAGATGGGTGCTTTTGTTAACACTCATATTCCCAGGAAAGTGGGAGAATTTCTATGGCTGACAAGTAAAATGTCTCCATCCCTAACACGAAAATGCAAGATTGCGTATCTTCCAGCTTAGAGAAAAAGACCCTGTGGGGCAATTAGAGCCAATGTCATGGTTCACCTTTTCTGTTTTTATTATAACATTGTTTTGCCCAGAACCCAGCATACATTTGCTGAAGAAAGAGTGCTGGCAGACTTCCAGAGGCCAAGTGGGATACGAGCAAGTAAGAAGGAAGAAACCCACTACCTGCAGTTCTTCATCCCAAATAGAGAGAACAGAAATGCTATCTGGGTCTGTCTCTAACCTTTCAAATGCTGTGAACTCTTGGCTTCTGTCTCTTCCCCTCTCAATGGGCCACAGTTGCTTTTCTTTGTGAATGTTTACACCTGGTACAGTGAAGGGACGAGAAGACGGGCAGCGGGCCCAGTCATTCTGGGCAACCTCCATGGCCCTGGATTCACTGTATTCTTGGAGTTGCTGTCCTGCCTTATGCAAGTCATGCCTCTGTCAATTTCTCTATCTATAAAATGCATGACTCACCTCACAGATGCCAAGAAATTCAAAGACTTTGTGTTCCTGTCATTAAAGGGGAAGAGTTAAAATTAAAGTCTGCCATAGACATACCTATCAGACTATTATTAGACCAAAGCTGAAGTCAAGACCAAAGCAAGCTTTGATTTTGTTTCAAAGCATGGAAGAAGGCCCAGTGCCAGAACTTGAAAGGTACATGCTGTTTAAAGGGAGCCTGCCTACCTCTACGGCTTGGATTCAGATTCAACCATGTCCTGCCATAGGGACCCTGATTCCCCTACAGGTACACAGAGTAGGACTTGAACCTGAAGCCTTGCCTCTCTGGTCAACTGGTAGCATACACTGATTGCATTGACAACCAGAGCGTGATTGGAATACCAACCATTTTGCTGACCAAATGGGGTCACGTGGTCTGGAGAAGAAACTTTTCAATGATTTGTGAAATGTATTTCTGTGAAAAGTATAACAAAGAAACGAATACTAAACCAACCTTTGTTTTGCATTCAATAAGACACTCTTCTTAAGAACAGTTAATCAGGCCACCATGAGCTTCTTGAAGACTGCTGTGTTTTATTTCTTTTTAAATCCTCATCTTGAAAGTATCCTTAAAATAGTTCATGCTTGAATAAATGTTGACTGATTAAGTATTCCAGATTAAGTATTCAAACACTAGTTCTATTGTCTGTTGCAGGGATCAAAGGGGCCTAGAAGACATAGTCTTTGCCATCCATGGAGGCAGGAGAGCAAACAAATTAAAAAGGCAAAGGGACTTTGTGCAAGTGACAACAATTTGCATTCACAGGAAACTTATGCAATTTGGTAACATTTGTCACTCATTTACTCTCTCGTTTTTATCATCCAGCAAAGATATTGTAAGTATCTTCCTTCTATGAGACAATAAGGGAGCAGGCCATGTTAGCCTGCAGAGGCTGGGGCTCCCCATGGGCTACGCTTCTAGTTCACCCAGGGAGCTGGCCTGGCTGCCATTTCTCTAGGTGAGCTCAACTGATGGGAAAGGCCAAGACCATGATACATTTTGAAAATAGTATCTGTGGTAGTTCAAAATCTGTCACAGAGAGGTAAATAGATACCCTTTCCCCTTATGCTCCCACCTACCTGGGGTCGAGGCCCAGCCTCTGGAGGAAGGAGCTCTGTGAGTTCAGTAGCAACAAGCCATGCCTCCCAGAAGCTCTTGACCTTTGGCCAATCACATCATAATAAAAACAACAGCGGCGACAACACAGTTCTTGAAAGCTGAGGTGAGTGCTTAAGCTATATTGTCTTACTTAATCCTTATGGAACCCTACGAGTTATAGACAATCAGCAATCACATTTTACTCAAAAGGAACCTGAGGCTCCAGGACGTAAAGTCACATGAAGTCTGACAGAGGGACACTTGGAGCCGGTCTCCAGAGGCTGCACTTCCTTCTTAACTTCTCTGAGCCTCGGTTTCCTCAGGGCAAAGTGGGACCACAAACACCTCCCCACAGGAGTGTCCCATGGAGTATGTGATGTAATGCATAAAGAAGGCGTTCCACAAAGTCAACTTTTATAAGCAGATTTTACCTATTCTTATAAGAGTGGAAATGTTTACATTTTAATAAAGGATTATAAGGGAAAATGTATGTGTGTGTGTGTTTGTAGGAGTGTTTATACGTGTCCTGTGAGAGATAAAGGACAATAATGACCATAAAGTCATAAATTAGAGTATTGGTAGAAGAAATTTTGTGGACTTGAATGTAAGGCTGGGGAAAAAAATTTTTTTTCCTCTTTGTGCCTGAAATCCTATGGTATACAATAGTTCTTCAAGATGGTTTTAATTTTAATTTAATTAATGATCACCACAATAAGTCTAGTTAATATCTATTACCACACAGTTACAAATTCTTTTTTTTCTTGTGATGAGCACTTCTAAGATCTACTCTCTTAGCAACTTTTAAATGTAGAATACAATATTATTAACTATAGTCACTATGCTGTACATTATATCTCCATGGCTTATTATTTCATAACTGGAAGTTTGTACCTTTAGAGCATCTTCACCCATTTCATCTGTTCCCCACCCTGGCCTCTGGCAACCACCCATCTGTTCTCTATATCTGTGAATTGGTTTTTTTGTTTTGTTGGTTGTTTTTTTTAGATTTCACATATAAGTATGATCATACTGTATTTGTCTTTCTCCATCTGAGTTGTTTCACTTTGCATAATGCCCTCAAGATCCATACATGCAACAAATGGCAGGATTTCCTTCTTTATTATGGATCAATAGTATTCCATGGTGTGTAACATATACAATAATATACACATTTCATTATGGTGTACACAGATATGCATATTATATATCTATATAGATATATAGTATCTATATCTATATAGATATTATATATCACATTTTCTTTATCCATTCATCTATTGGTGGACAGTTAGGTTGTGTTTACATGTCTTAGTTATTGTAAATAAGGCTGCAATAAACATAAAGGTGCAGATATTGTTTTGAGTTGGTGGTTTCATTTTATTCAGATAAAGTGGGATTGCTGAATCATATGGTAATTCTATTTTTAATTTTTTTGAGGAGCCTCCATATTGTTTGCCATAGTGGCTACACCAACTTATATTCCCACCAACAGTGAGAAAGGGTTCCCTTTCTCCACATCCTTGCCAACCCTTGTTACTTCTTGTCTTCTTGATTAATAGGCATTCTTTAACAGGTGTAAGGTGATATCTTGTTGTGGTTTTGATTTGCATTTCCCTGATGGCTAGGGATGTTGAGCACCTTTTCATAAACCTGTTGGCCATCTGTATGTTTTCTTTGGAAAAATGTCTATTCAGGTCCTCTGGCATTTTTTAAATCAGATTTTTTAATTGAATTGTATGAGTTCTTTATATATATGGGATATTAATCCCTTATCAGATACATGATTTGCAAATATTTTCTCCCATTCTGTAGGTTATTTTTTTCATTTTGTTAATGATTTCCTTTGCCAAGCAGAAGCTTTTTAGTTTGATGTGGTCTCACTTGTTTACTTTTACTTTTGTTGCCTTTGCTTTTGAAGTCATATCCAAAAAAAATCATCTCCGAAACTGTTGTCAAGGAGTTGACTGCCTACGTTTTTTTCTACAAGTTTTATGGTTTCCAGTCTTACATTCAAGTCTTTAATCCCTTTTGAGTTTATTTTTGTGTATGGTGTAAGAGTGCAGTTCCATTCTTTTGCATGTGGCTGTTCAGTTTTCCCAACACCGTTTATTGAAGAGTCTATTCTTTCCCCATTATATAATCTTGACTCCTGTGTTGTAAATTAATTGATTATATATGTATGGGTTTATTTCTCGGCTCTCTGTTCTGTCCCATTAATCTATGTGTCTGTTTTTATGCCAATATTATACTGTTTTGATTACTATAGCTTTGTAGTAGAGTTTGAAATCAGGAAATGTGATGCCTCCAGCTTGGTTCTTCTTTCTCAAGATTACTGTGCCTGTTTGGGGTCTTTTTTCTATTTCTGTGAAAAATGCCATTCAAATTTTGATAGGGATTACTTTCAGTAGTATGGACATTTTAACAATATTAATTCTTCCAATCCATGAGAATGAAATATCTTTTCATTTATTTATGTCTTCTTCAATTTCTTTCATCAGTGTCATAGTTTTTAGTGTATAGGTTTTTCACCTCCTTGGTTATATTTATTCCTAGGTGTTTACTCTTTTTGGTGCAATTATAAATGGGATTGTTTTCTTAATTTCTCTTTCTGATACTTCATTATTAGTGTAAGAAACAGAACTGATTTTTGTATATTGATTTTGTATCCTGAAACTTTACTGAATTTGTTTATTAGTTTTAACAGTTATGGGTTTTTATGTTTGGGGTTTTTTTTGGTGGAATCTTTAGGGTTTGTTTTTGTTTTTGTTTTTTACATATAATATGATGTCAACTGCAAATAGAAATAGTTTCAGTTCTTCCTTTCTGCTTTGAATGCCTTTTTTTCTTTTTCTTGCTTAATTTCTCTGGCTAGGACTTCTAATACTATGTTGAATAAAAGTGTCAAGAGTGAGCATCCTTGTCCTATTCCTGATCTTAGAGTAAAAGCTTTTAGATAAATAATATTTTAATGCAATATTTTCAAAAGATCAAATTGACAAACTATGGCCTCGGGGCAGTCACCTGTTTTATGTATATAAAGTTTTAACTTCCAATTTAAAATGGAATTCTTGATTGCACTCATACTAGCAAGCATATAGAATATTTCTATGTCAATAAGATGTTCGTGTTCCTAGGATTGTATATTTTTTCTTTGAATACCCTATTCAGGTCATCATTATCCACCTTTGGATATAACTTCAGAAAATATAACATTACCCAACATTTACAGAAAAAGCTTTCTCTAAGATGACCAACTGATAAAGCAAGTCTTGAATCTATTCTCCAAAGTTACATAAGGAAGCTACATAATAAAGCTATATAATAACATTCTTTTACAGGAAAAAAAATTTTTTTTTTTTTTGAAAGAGAGAGAGAGCATGAGCGGGGAGTAAGGGGCAGATGGAGAGGGAGAAAGAGAATCTTAAGCAGGCTCCATGCCCAGTGTGGACCCTGAGATCATGACCAGAGCTGAAATCAAGAGTCAGAGGCTTAACCTCTGGTGTCCCAGGAAAAGTGTTTTATAATATGCTATTCAGTCTTCAGAATTGCAAAGGGAGGGTGGGGAAGACCCTCATAGCTTTCCTTGTCCCACAGGTGCCCCATTCAACCACGGAGTATTTATAACACACGTGAGAGCTCCGTGGTTATTCACATGATTTGCACTCTCCTCCCTAATATGCTCATTCTAAAACAGGAGATATTTATAGGAATTTTGTGCACATCAAAATGGTGGCACCTTGCCATACTCAGCAACATTTATTCAGTTTCAAACACTAGTATTTAACAGAAAAACCAAATTTTCTTTACAGAGCTAACTGGAATCTAGACCTCATAAAAAAGTTATTTCTTCCTTTAGTAATTCTTTAGGTCTTGGAAATGTTAACAAGCAATATTGTGGCTGCCTTTTTGTCTCTAAGAGAAAGTCAGGGAAAGGTAAAAAAAAAAAAATGCTTTGCGTGTGATTTACGAAGGATGAGCTGCTGCTGCAGACTTCCTCAAACAGAAAGATTTGTCCCCATTTAAGGTGGCTCCCCCATTATCAACAGTCTGACCTTGGGCAAGTCACTTATCATACATCAGCTTTGCCATCTCAAAAAATGAGAACTACCTCATGGTGCTTTCCTGAGGAGTCAAGAAATCAGTACAAGGAAAGCACTTAGAATATACAAAGCACATAGCAAGTGCTCAATAAATTATAGCTCTTATTAGCTATTAGAGATTGGCCACCCAAGTCTAGGGGAGGTCTGAAGGCAATGGGCACAAAGTTAACAAGCATGAAAGCATAGATAACTACATCTATTTTTCTCTCACTCCAGCTGAGAACAACTGTGGGGGTTCCTTTGGAATCCATTTGGGCCCTCGGCGCATCCCACCTACTCTTGGGGGTGGGGGTGATGACTTCCAAACCTAGAGTTGCAGCCCTGATCTCTGGGCCCATTTCTCCTGGGTTCCTGCAGGCACCTCAGCTTCAGCATATCCCAAACCTTACGTGTCACCTCGCTCCCTCCAGCTGGTCGAACCTGCTTCCCAGATGTTCTCTTGGTAGATGGAATTCCATCATAGTTCCATCTGCCAAGCTACGGACTCTCCTCTTTCCTCAGCAGCCTCCCAGCCAACCTGCCCCACCCACTTAATCAGTAACCAAGACCTACTGGTTCTACCTCTTAAAGGTTCTCAAAACTGTCCCCGGCTCGCTCTCTCTCACTGTTACCTCTGCCTCAGGTCAGATGCTCATATTGTATCTGGTCACTCTGCCTCCCCACCCACCTGTCCACCCCCATTAAAACTTCCAGCCATTCCTTCCAAATCCAAGCTTCCAACCATGCTTCCAGGGCCCTCCTTGATCAGCCCCTACCCATTTGCCTTCTTTTCCTGCATTTTCTGATGTGCACTTTATTTTCTAAACTGCTGACTATTTCCCTGCCCACAAAGTGTTGCTTTTTCAGTCCCATATCTAGGCTCAGGTGCTTCCTGTGCCTGTAATGCTTTCCTCCCCTTTATCTGGCTCAGATCAAATCCCATGTCCTCCAGGAAAGCATGCCTGGATCTTCTTTTCTCTCACACTAGGTTAGACATCCTTTCCCTAGGATACAGTCTTTGCCTTGGAAACAAGGCCCTGCTGCATTTGCTACGTATTACAATTATGTGCCTCCGTCCCCGTCCCCAGACCGTGAGCTCCCTGAAGTTAGGAAGTGCTGTACCTTACACATCTTCGTATCCTGAGTGCTTAATATAGTGCCTGGCGTTTAATAAATAAAACTGGACTGAATGACTGTTTATTGAACCTCCCTCCAGCCCCACTCACAACAGAGTGCCATTTGGAGAGACTAGATTAGTATAATAGCTGATTCCCTAAGGTGGGGGAGGCACTCAAACACTGACCGAACAGCATAAAATCACAGATATGCATTTCAGTGCAACAGAAGGCGATCCAGAGAATGATCTCAGGGGTGGGGCATGGGAGGGATCCGAAGTGGCTTGGCAGAGGCTCAGAACAGAAAGAGAGCCTCCCTGGATAGACAGGTCACAAAGGCTGGGCAGCTGCCTCACCATATCACTGTGCTACAGCCGTCCAAGCCACCAAACCAGAGGACAAGTAAAAAGGTTATTCACTCATTCAGCCAGCGTTTATTGAGCATCTACTAATGAGGCAAGCACGGAGGATACAGCAATGAAATAAAAAGGCCTTGTCTCTGTTCGCAATGAACTGAGCAGGTGGTGAGGAGACAGAAAATACCAACGTAAGCAAAGAAATGTGTAATTACATATAGTAAGAAGAACCGAGGAGAGAAGAAACAGGATGCTGTGAGAGAAAATAGCAGGGAGGGCAGGGACGGGCTCTCTAAGGATGTGGTTTTCAAGCTGAAGTTGGCAAAGACAGGAAGGAGCAGGAACACGCAGGCTGCTGGGGACTGGCCCGGGCAAGGCACTGACACAGGCCAGCGTGGCTTCAAAAAGGTGGGTGAGGGAAAGCGACGCCTGACACAATTTTTGTTTTGCTGGTTTTTTTTTTTTTTAGATTCCACATGTAAGTATGATCATATTGTATTTGTCTTTCTCCATCTGACTTGTTTCACTTTGCATAATGCCCTTAAGATCCATACATGCAAGAAATGGCAGGATTTCCTTCATTATGGCTCAATAGTATTCCATTGTGTGTAACATATACAATATAAACAACAGCATAGGTGGACTCAGGGAGGACGGATTAAGGAGTTTAGATTCAGTTCCATGGAGAGTGGTCGAGGAAGAGGTTGAAGAAAGGGAGTGATGCAGTAATGGGGTGTAGTTTCCGTTCAAAGGAGGACATCCAGGCTACTGGGTGGAGACGGGACTGCAAAGGAGGTCGGGAAGAAGATGGGAGAACCATCCAAAGTGGCTGGGACTCGTGTCAAGCTATTGAACAGTCCTCTTTAGGAAATGTCATCATTTACCCCATTTTATAGCCTAGGGAAACTGAGGTTCGGAGCTGGAAGACGGACCCAAGTCTGTTCTATCCCAGAGTCGGAGCTTAGCCCCCTACTGTGGACCCTTGTGCTTGGTTACACCTAACTTCCAGATTGGCAAAGATTAAAAAGAATGATAGTATCCACTTTTAGCGAGGTGACGGGGAAAGGGGGAGCTTTCATCCACCGCAGATGGGAATGTAAACTGGTGCAGTTTTTCTGGAAAAAAGCCTTTGCCTTAAAGATGTGTGTCCTCCTAGAGGCCCCCAATTCCAGTTTTAGGAATCCTTAAAGAACAAACCAACTACTGAACAAAGATGTCTGAACAAGTCTTGTTTCTCAGTATTTGTGACAGCAAAATAGGGCATTGATATAATAGACTCCAGTACTATGTGGTTAGTAGCTGATAATTTATTGATGCAGAAAGACTACAACATATTGCCCAGTGAGAAAACTAGGTCACCAAAGGATGTGGCATGATTCTGTTTTTGCAATACATGTTTGTATACAGAGAAAAAATTCTGGAAGGATTTACATCCAAATATTAAGAGTGGCTATTGTCAGGGAGGAAAAATTTTTCCTTCTACTCTTTTAGGTTCTGTGGCTGGTCTAACGCAAAAATTATAGAAGGCAGATAACCAAAGAAAAACAAATTTAATTATATATGTACGAAATCCCCACAAAGACAATGCAAATTGTGGGCAAGTCAGGCAATGAGGCTTATATAGCTAAGGAATGGGATAGGGGCCTAGGGGCCTCAAAAGTGGGGAGGGTAGCTCACAGCACTATAAAGGCAGATGTTTGGCAATCAGATGTTCACCCTGGTATATGGGTAGGTCTTTCAGATAAAAAGTTATCTCTGATAATAGCTCTCTTTCTGGATCAGACCACCTATCTAAATTCTTTTGGGTAGTTAAGGGAGAGGTAAAAGTTTTTCTTGAATCCACTAGGTCTTGATGGCCTTCAGCCCCAAATAACCTACATGCCAAAGCGGCACATTTTGAAGATGTTTATCTGAACCCCTTCACTAGCTCTGGAAGATGGAAAACCTGAAGATTTTTGCTGTTGGTTGCTGTTGTTTTTTTCCTCATGGTATGTAATTTTAGTTCTTTACTGAAGTAGAGCATATATACGGAAAGGGGCACACATCCTATACTCACAATGTGATGAGTGATCACGAACTGAACACACTCATGTAAACAACACATAGATGAAGAAATAGAACATTCCCAGCATACTAGAAGCCCCCTTTGTAAAATCATATTAAACCTACTGTATTATGTCCAGCTTCTTTCACTCAACGTGATTTTGTGCAGTTCTTCCAAGTGACTGCCCTGAGTTGTAACAAATCAATAATATTAATTGTTTAAAATCTTAGAATGTTAACACCTTGTCTATTATATGACACCTTAGAATGATAATCATCACCATGTTTTTCACCTTATAAAGCACTTTCCATGGACACTAGCTCTAAGCCTTATTATCATCCTCACTTAATCCACAAAGGACCAGGGGTGCAGAGGGTAATTCACCCTACCCCAGCTCACACACAAAGCTAGTAGATGGTGAAACCAGGACAACTTCTGAGCTACATCCATGCCCTTTTTGCCCTACCTTCTGGGATTGAGAGCAAAGGTAGCAGTGGATTAAATGAAAGGAATAACTTGCTCACCACTAGGCTCTATAAACATTGAGGCAATTACCAGGGTAAGTTGTTTAAACTCCTTTTCTGAAAACCATTTAGAATAGAATACACAGACCCTTCTAACTCAGAAGATGAATGTCTCATAAATATTCAACCAGTTTCAATATTAATAATCTCTGGCGAGAATTTCCTTCGCTAAAAATCTCTGATGGCAACATTCCTCATTTAACACTATTAACCACGGTCCCTTCATTATTACGTTATATAGTTGATATACCTATATGCCTACTTGTCATGTGGATTTCATATTTGCATATGTTCACTCTCCAGCTTTATAAATAATATTGATTTCAGCCTCTTAGTGATCACATATAAGGCTTTTACTTCTCATTCACAGATGAGAAAGCTGAGTCCCACTGTCAAATAGCTGGTTTCATAGGACTGGGGCAGGACTTGGGTCTCTAGCTTACAGTTCAGAGCAATCTCAACCACACATCACTGCATTAAGTGAGAAACTTTTTTTTTCCACCGGGAAACAAAAAGTCTTGGTCCTGGTTGTTAATAAAACTGTGTTTGTTTGTTTCTTTTTTTTTTTTTTGAGAGAGTAGAACCGCACGAATTAGCTTTATGTATCACAAAATCATATTTCACTATAAGATCTAGAATGATTCTCCTTTAAACGTGGTGATTCTAGGTATCTGTAACACATTTCACAATCCAGTACACTTCATAGAGATTTCAAAAGAAATCGGGTGAATTAGCAGAGAAAACAAGAACATATCACCTCAAATATTTGCTTAAGCATGAACACAGGTGTCCTTGTCTTACAGGTTAGTGCTGTCAGCTGTGAAAAGCTGAACTCCTCTCTTTCCCCATCCCTACTTCTCCCCCTGGATATTATGTCTTTTGTGTCAATTTTATTTTTTTAAAAAAGCAAACGAACAATTCACATCTGCAGCCTTTCTACCATCGGATATAGTGCACACGGAAGAATTTAGGACATGATTTCCCTATGAAATGGACTCTGCATTCCCCTGGTTACCTTTCAGGAACACCCAAACTGGAGGGACTATTTTTCCTGACAAAAGAACAGTATCTGCAGGTCAAAGAACAGTTGATAAGCCTGTTTATTTTCCCAGAGACTTTGGCTGGCACTTCCCCTCTTTTAACATTTCCCAAGTCAGCCTTCCAGAACCATGACAGGCCCTGGGCCTTCCCCCCCTATCCTCCCTGGTGGGTTTTCTCTGCCTCCTCTTTGAGAGCCTCTGCGAATCTCTACTTTTACAGTTACCATTTTATAAATAGACATAGGAGAGTGGGGGCATCTTTAAATAAACAGATGAATGAGGTCCTGGAACTGTTACCCTTCTAATGACCTTTAGACATAAGGGAAACACTCAGCCACAGGAGCAAAGAAAGGGGCCCTTGGAGAAAGAGACCAGCCCCTGTCTCAGTGGGGTGTTGGTCTAGGTGCACAGCTTGAGTGCTGAGTAAATAGAGAGCCTTCCGGCCTTTCTGCCACTTAGGACATGCCATGTTGTATCAATATCATGTCTCCTACAGAAGATGGCTGAGCCTCAGGACTCTTGTCTACTGACCTAGACTGTTGGAGACTGGCAACTCTTCATTTAACCTCAAGCTCAGAGAAATCCAGTGCCCAGTTTTTCTAAGATAAGTTGAGTGAAAGGGGCTGCAGGGAGGGACGAGTGGCAATGACCTACAGGCAGCCTCCTTGGATGAGGTCAGTAGTGGGACCAAGCGTGTGGGCCAGGTGGCTGGTCAGGGTGAAGGGCTGTTGATCAAGGACGGGGATTCATGGTGGGAGGGGCAGGGTCTCCAGGAAAAACCTCACTCCTGACTTCTCCATTCTTCTCAGAATTCCTTTTTTTTTTTTTAAGGTGTGGTTTTTTTAGAGACTACAGAAATAAACCCATGCTTTTATGGTCAATTAATCTATGACAAATGAGGTGAGACTATACAATGGGGGAAAAGACAGTCTCTTCAACAAATGCCATGGGAAAACTGGACAGCTACATGCAAAAGAACTGGACCACTTTCTTACACCGTACACAGAAATAAACTCAAAATGGATTAAGGACCTAAAAGTGAGACCTGAAACCATAAAAATCCTAGAAGAGAACCCAGGCAGCAACCTCTTTGACATCTGCCATAGAAACATTTTTCTAGCGGGGTCTCCTCTGGCAAGGGAAACAAAAGCAAAATTAAACTATTGGGACTACACCAAAATAAAAAGCTTCTGCACAGTGAAGGAAGCCATCAACAAAACAAAAAGGTAGCTTACCGAATGGGAGAAGATATTTGCAAATGACATATCTTTTATGTATATCAAAATATATAAAGAACTTATACAACTTAACACCAAAACCCCCCCCCAAATAATCCAATTAAAAAATAGAGGATCTGAACAGACATTTTTCCAAAGAAGACATACAGATGGCCAACAGACACATGAAAAGATGCTCAACATTGTTAATCACAGGGAAATGCAAATTAAAACCATAATGAGATATCACTTTACACCTGTCAGAATAACTAAAAGCAAAAGGGCAAGAAATAACAATTGTTGGCAAGGATGTGGAGAAAAGGAAACCCTCGGGCACTGTTGGTGGGAATGCAAACTGGTGCAGCCACTCTGGAAAACAGTGTGAAGGTTCCTCAGAATGTTAAAAATAGAACTACCCTAAGGTCCAGTTATTCCACTAAAGATAAATATATAAATATATATATAATCTTATTATATATTTGCAATAGCCAAGATATAGAAGCAACCCAAGTGTCCATTGATAGATGAATGGATAAAGATGTGGGATATATATATATCTATATATAGCAATGGGATATTATATTACTCAGCCATTTAAAAGAATGAAATATTGTATTTACAACAACATGGATGGACCCAGAGGTTATAATTCTAAGTGAAATAAGTCAGTCAGGGGCGTCTGAGTGGCTCAGTCAGTTAGGCATCTGCCTTCGGCTCAGGTCATGATCCCAGGGTCCTGGGATTGAGCCCCGCATCGGGCTTCCTGCTCAGTGGGGAGTCTGCTTCTCCCTTTAACCAACCCCCCACTTGTGTGTGCATGTGCACACTCTCTCTGGCAAAAATAAACAATCTTTTTTTAAAAAGTCAGAAAAAGACAAATACCACATGATTTCATTCATATGTGGAATTTAAGAAGCAAAACAAACGAACAAATTTTTAAAAAGAGACAAAAAACCAGACTTAACTACAGAGAACAAACTGGTGGTGGCCAGAGGGAGGAGGGAGGAGGGAGGGGAATGGGTGAAACAGGTGAAGGGGATTAAGGGTACATTTAACATAATGAGCACTCAGAAATGGAAAGGTTTATTGAATTATTATATGTACACCTGAAACTAATATAACACTGTATGTTAATTGTACTTGGATAAAATAAAATTAAAAAGTTACATTTTAAGATAATGTGTCTCTTTTGGCCCCCGCTTGAGTTACATTAATAGTTGTGTTAGGTCTTTTGAATGATAGGCACCACATTCCAGATAATGATTACCTCTGTGGACGGGCCCCAGCAGAAAGGTATCAATGAGGTTTCATATCCATAATGTTGTTGTTATTTTAGGTGATGTTTTATTTTGGATTAATTTGGGATTTACAGAAAAATTACAAAGATAGCCCAGAGGGTTCCATATATGCTTCACCCAGTTTCTCCTAATGTTAGCATCGTATCTAACCATGACACATTTATCAAAACTAAGAAATTAACATTGGTACACCCAAACATTACATTCTATTCAGATATCATCAGTTCTCCCACTAATGTCTTTTTTGTCGTTATTCTAGGGTCTAATCCAGGATACCACATTGTCTTTAACACAGACACACTCTTTTCTATCTTTTAGAAGTCTGCAGAAACTATGGCAAATACTAAGATTTGATTAAACTCTCTGGCAAGAACAGAAAGTTCATTATCTTACTTTCTAGCTAATATAGGAAAGGAAAGTATAATGTCGCAATTATGAAGGAGGCTCTGGAAACAGACTGCCTGGCTTCAAATTCTGGCTCAAGCATACCCCAGCTGTGTTACTGGGTGATTTCTTAATCTCTCCATGACTAAATTTCTTCATCTGGAAAAATTGGGGTCATCACAGTAACTACCTCTTAGGATTACTCTGAGGCTTAAATGTATTAATTCATGTAAAGCAACTGGAAAAGTGCTCAATAAATGTTAGCTATTATTATTATTTACATCTATAATATTTCACAATAAATTTTTTTAAAGCCCCTTTGGAGGGTGCCTGGGTGGCTCAGTCAGTTGAGCATCCGACTCTTGATTTTGGCTCAGGTCATGATCTCAAGGTCGTGTCGGGCTTCATGCTGAGCGTGGAGTCTGCTCAAGATTCTCTCTCTCCCTCTCCCCTCTGCCCCTCGCTCCCCCACCCCCTGCTTCTCACGCTCTCTCGTCCAAAAAAAAAAAAAAAATATATATATATATATAAACTAAACTAAATGAAAATAAAATTAGGCTCCTTTCGGCTTCTCTGGATCCCATTTTAACAGAAAACCACAATCTCCTTTGTACATTTATTACCCGTGTTATAAAACATGCCACACTGCATTATCATTATTTGTTTCTGTTGTGTCTTCAACAATGGACTCCACCTAACGCATCACAGCGCACCCAGGATTCAAGTGTTTTTAGTTTGAAGGAAGGAAGAAATAAAGGGGGCAGGAAAGCAAGCTGAGTGCTTAGGCAACTCCCCTGGCAGCTTTGGTGGGGAGCTTGGGGTCACAGAGGGAGCACAGAGTGTGTGGGGATTGAGGAAGCTGCATTTTTCAGAGCAAGGGTTTGGCAGTGATGGGACGATACCGTAACAGCATAGCGGGTCCCAGCACGAGTCAGAGCGACATGGATGTGTGGGTCAAGATGCAAAGAAAGAGCTCTCTGTACAGTTCTTCCCGAGAGCATGTGTAGTGTAGAAGCCTGGAAGAATTTTTCTTCCCCAGGGCTGAACTGGAAATTCCAGTACACTTACTAACTGGAGCACAACTTGGGCAATGTCTATGGTCAGCTTTCATCCTCGGACACCGAGGCTTCCCCTCTCTCTTTTTTAGTTTAATCATTTTAAGTGCACAGTTCAGTGGCACTAAGTATGTTCACAAATTTGTGCAACCATCACCACCATCCATCTCTAGAACTTTCTCATCTTCCTAAACGGAACTCTGTACCTATTCAACAATAACGCCCCCATTCTCCCCCACCCTAGCTCTTAGAAAGCACCCTTCGACTTTCTGTCTGTATGCATTTGTCTGTTCTATATAGTATTTGTACCTGTGTGCCTGGCTTATTTCATTTAGCATAATGTCTTCAAGATTCATCAGAATTTTATTTTCTTTTTAAAGCCAAATAATATTCCATCGTGTAGCTACACCACATTCTATTTATCAACTTACCCATCGGCGGACACTTGGGCTATTTCCACCTTTTGACTATTATAAATAATGCTACTATGAAAATAGGTATATAAATACCTGTTTGAGTTCCTGCTTTCAATTCTTTGGGGTATATACCCAGAAATAGAATTGCTGGACTGTATGGTTTAAGTTTTTGAGAAACTGCCAAGTCACCCCCCCCCTTTTTTTTTGAGAGAGTGTGTGTGCACCTGCAGAGGGGGAGAGGCAGAGGGAGAGAGAATCTCAAGGAGACTCCATGCTGAGCACAGAGTCCAATTCGGGGCTCAATCCCACCACCCCGAGATCATGACCTGAGCCAAAACCAAGAGTTGAACGCTCAACCAACTGAGCCACGCAGGTGCCCCTGAGTCCCTCATTTTTATAGCAAGAAAGGATTCTAGCAGGTAGGGTGGTGGGGATAAGGGATGGTAGTTCCGAGAATCAGGAAACAGGATTCCTCTGAGGGGAGTTGGAGTCGTTCAGTCCTCTCTGTAAAGTTGTGCACTACACACCAACCCAGCCAGTAGTAATCCCTATGTCTCTCCATCCTAATGGTCACTCAACCCTTTCAAATAGCATGAACACATGTTGAAGGCTTGTGAATGATAATAACTTGAGGCTTTCTCTACATTCCACCCCTCCTGATAACTTGTGACATCGTCTTGATATGCCATTCTCTCTCATCTCTGATAATAATAGCAGACAACCTACAAATAGGGTAACTATTTAATTGAGTTTTATGTTTTCCTGTTGATATTTTTTAAAGAATACATTAACTCTTTAGGGATAAATGGCTTATTCCTCCTTGAATCTAATGCCAATTAAGTACCATTTGTCTTTATCAGATAAAAGATAAAAACATATTTTTTGGGGGGGGTCTGACCTTATTATACCCATCCTATTTCCCTTTTTGCTTTGGTTACCAGGAATCTGGGCCAAATTCATAGCCCAGCTGTAATAATCAGCTCATCTCAGTTAACTGGTTATATTCACCCATTTACAGAGCCCCTATTGTATTTTCAATCTTAAAATACCCTATATTTTACTATGTTTATGTTTTAGATCTATCCCATGGCAGAATAGGGGCACCTGGGTGGCTCAGTCAGTTAAGCGTCTGACTTCGGCTCAGGTCATGATCTCAGGGTCCTGGAATCGAACCCTGAGTCAAGCCCCTCTTTGGGCTTTGGGTTCAGTGGGGAGTCTGCTTGAGGATTCCCTCTCTCTCTCCCGCCCTCTGCCCCTCCCCCTGTTAAAATAGAAATTCTAAACAAATGAAATGAATACCACACCTTTAGGAAGTTAACTCTTTCATACTCCCCAAGTCCCACTTAGTGCAGTATTAGTAGTAGAATAATAGAACTGTGCAGACTTTTCGAGTTAGAAGAATCTTAGGGTAAATCTAACTTCCTGTTTTTGACTTAACTGACCTGTTTATCTAGCAAAATCAGGACCTCTAAGAGAGGATCACTGCTACTGAAAATGTCAATCAGGCATTTTGGATGCTGCATCAACTTTTTCAAGCCATTGATGTCACTCTGTGCATCAGAAGAATGTTTAACTAAATGGTAGCAACCCGTAAAGGTACTCTGTCTTCCAAATGAATCATTTGCATCCTATTCATTAGCAAGGGTCTCTAAGTTCGAAGATATATTTTCTCCAGAAAGCTTTCAGGAGGAAAACATTAATTCAGTTCATCAAGTTGTGGTAGGATTAAATGAGGCAGGGAACATCATGATAAATGCAAGTCACAGTTGGAGAGGATGTCTTTATTTTTTTTTAAATTTTATTTATTTATTTGAAAAAGAGAGAGAATGAACAGGGGGAGGGGCAGAGGGAGAGGGACAAGCAGACTCCCCGCTGAGCAGGGAGCCAGACACCGGGCTCGATCCCAGGATCCTGGGATCATGACCTGAGCCGAAGTCAGATGCTTAACCGACTGAGCCACCCAGGCACCCCAAGGGATGTCTTTAACGTGTCAAAATACTTTGGGGCTTTGTGTGTGTGTCACAATGTGAAACAAGCCAACAAACTTTTCAAGGTAAAGAAGAATTTTCCTAGAGACTTTATTTCTATAGCTTTCTGATGGTTTTCCTGTTGGAAAGATAAAGAACTTTTTTTCAGTCCCTTTGACCCTTACATCTCTGTTGGGTGTGTGTCCCTGAGTCATACTGGACCTGATGCAAGGATGGCAAATAAGTCATCTACACTTCATGTCACTGAGTGTGGCTGGAGGAGTTACATGGCCCGACGGTAATAGACATCACAGGGCAGAGTCATAATCACCATTCATTATCAAGGACCTAACACACACACGGCACAAAACATCTCAGAATACATTGACAGTTATTTGTTAGGAACTAATTATAAAGACTGTGCCAGGTGTTTGAGTGCTCAGCCAGGCGTGGAAATTGAGAACCGTAAGTAATGTGGTAATATCTATTATATGCATCCACTTTAATAGCCATTGTTCTAGGCTCCGCCATGATGTGATAACATGAATTTCTTTAGCTCTCATCCAGAAAATAATACGATTAGCATCAATTTCCAGGTACAGCAAAAACCCTAAGAGTTCTGAGCAAATACAGATAAGACATAATAGTGGCTCAACAAATATTTACTGCACATCTACTATGATGTCTATGGATACATATATGTATCAAACACACACACACAGCAGTCCAGTCTGTAGTTAAGAGCATGATATTGGAAGGGAGACAGGGATGGGTTCAAGTGCTGGTACCACTGTTTAAAAGCAGTGTGACACTGGGCAAGTCTCAGGTTCCTTATCTATAAAATGCGAACAAAATACCTCCCTGGCAGAATTGTTGTGAAGATTAAATACAACAATGCTTGTAAAGTGCTAGCCCAGGCCCTGGCTTAAATGCTCAATAAAGGGGAGCGACTGATTGTTTTTATATGTACCTGCACATGGGTTTGGTAATAAAACTATAAATTCAGAAATCCATAATAGGTGTGGGATTTAAAAGATGAGAGCAGTTTTTCATCAAAATGTTATTTCATTTTGTGATTTTTTTATTTTTAATCAAAATTTTGAACAAGAAATAATAGCAGCTTTAAAAAAGAGAGAGCCAGATGTCAGCACAAGGGAAGGGCGAAAATCAACACCGCCAGTTGGGTGAAAGTTTGCAACCGGGCAGTTGGTGGCAGAAGCTAGGCTCTGGATTCTCACTCTTTGGTTAGCTTGGTCCTCTGTCCTCCAAAGACTGCAGAATTCTCAAACCAAGAGTAATGATGATCCTCTTGGGGACAAACTTAAGCCCTCCCCCTCTGCAGGAGAATCAGGGCGCTGTGACTCATGGGAGCCACCACGAAATCACTAACTGGAAATCCTTGCTGAAGCTCCCCTGCAAAGGAATTGGACTTGATTTGCCAGATGCCCCATGTGATCCGAATGTGGCCACCTGCCAAAGAGCCGGCGGGGCGGCGGGGAGGAGAGGGCCACTCGCCTTCCTGGCAATACAGAGATTGCCTAGCTCCATCACCAAATGCAAAAGCAGCCTCGGGCGGACAAGAAGCCATTTCCAATGACGATTTGGCTTGGATGAGAGTAGCTCCAGCCCCAGAGTGTTCGGTGCATTGCCTCTTTTGGCAGCTTATCCATTCTTCCATGGGGGGGCTGTGTTCTAAGGTTCTTGTGGTACACGGAGCTACTGCCCTCACCATCTGCTCCCGTATCTTCCTCCGGTGACATCAGTCAGTGCCGCAGGATTTGCCTCTGCCATCGCTCGGGCTGTTTGCCTCAACTGTGCGTGTTCTCATGATGCCAGAAGAATGATCCTCCCCTAAGTCAGCTGAACGGAAGCCAGCAGTTAACTGCAAACAAGCGACCAAGCTTGCTTTGCAGCATGGAGGAGACCTGTTTCCCTGCAGCTGACCGAGTAGATGGTTGCTAATTAGCCTGCGGTGGGGCTACCAAAGGGAAGAGTTCCTTGCTCCCCTGAAGAAGGGAATCACTGTGCAGGTAGGTTAACGTGTTTCTGAGACTTCCCGGTGCCAGCTAAGCGTGTGCGCTGCTTTGGTGGGCCAGCTGCGGACAGGCTGAGAACTTTAGAACCACTGAGGAAGGTGATTAGCAGATGGGTTCCTGGTAGCGCTGGTGCTCTCAGGAGCTGGTTCCTACAGGCTGCTTGCTCAGAGAGTGGCCGGATACTGTGCAGAAAGAGAAGGAGAGTGGAGATACTCCTCTGGAGTGGGCTGAGCCAAAGACCCTCACTAGAAAGACTGTAGCTCTGATTCTTGGATGCCAGGAAACAGACATGGTTTGTCTGGGGCATGTCATAGTTACAAGAACTAGTTTAATAAATGGGTACAGATGGACTCCCGGGTGCCTCAAACCCAGCAGACCCCCAAGTGCACTCATTCTCTCTCTCTCTTACCCCTTACTGCTAGCCCTGTCTAATCTTCAGCCTCTATTACATCCCTGATCTATGCTAAGGAGATTTTACATCTTTCCCTGCCCCCCTATCTTGGAGGCCAGAGACTGGTCTGTGAGGAAGAGGGAATGAGCACAGAGCTAAGGACTGGAGTGGGGAATTATGAAGGGACAAGTAAGAAATCCCATGGCTGGAGTTGTAGGGGAAGGGGAAGACTGAATGAGATTTGAAGGAATGCTAAGGGTAGCCAGATGCCCACCCAGTTGGGAGGGGGCTGAGGATAGTGTGGAAGTCCGGGTTTTAGAGATTGGGAGGTGAGAACAAGCCCCAGTTAGGATCCTGGTTGTACGGGTCTTGAGCAATTGTTCTGAGCCAGGGGACCTGGAGAGCCTGTGGGTGGATCAGCCTGTCTGGGGGTATGGATGAAGCCAAGCCTGAAGCCTGGGAGCTCTCCTCCACTCCACGAGCTTCCTCTCTCCCCACTTCTCAATGTTTCCCACATCCCCTTGAACTGCCCCTCCCCTCCCACATCCTCTCAGCTGGGACCTCGTGATCTTTCCCTTGGGCTATCGCAATGGTCTTACCACTGGAGTCCCTGCTTCTCATCTCTTTCCCCTCCAATCCATTCCTCACACAACTGCCAAACATTATCTTTCTAAAATGCAAGCTTGGTCATGTCTTCTAGCTTAAAGGATTCCAGTGGCTTCCCATTGCCTGCAGAATAAAGCCCAAACATCTTGCAGGGCACGCAGGAGCATTCACGATCTGCCCCCGCACCCTGCCACTGTGACTTCATCTGCTGTAACTTACCTGCAAGTACCCAGGCGTCTGGACTATTTGCTGTTCCTGGAATATGACCTTGCACTTGCCTTATTACTTTCTGACGTTATTCGCTCAGCCCAGAATATCTTTTTCTTCTGTCCTACCTCCCACACCTCTCCTCAACTTTCAAGACAAAGCCATGTCCTCTGAGAAGACTTCTCCATCCCTCTCCTTCTAGATCAAGGTTAATCGTTCTGTCTCCTGGGGTGTGTCTGTGTGTGAGTGTGTGTGTGAGATAAACTATATATAACACTAATCTTTACCATTTGAAGTGTACAGTTCTGTGACATTAAGTACATTTACATTGTTGGGCAACTATCACCACCATCCGTCTCTGAAGTTTCTGTCATCCCCAACTAAAACTGTCCTCATTAAACACTAACTCTCCATCCCCCCTAACTCCTGGCAAGCAGAATTCTGCTTTCTATCTCCATGAATTTGACCAAACTAGGTGCCTCCTATTAGTGGAATCATACAATATAGTTCCCTTTATGACTGGCTTGCTGGATCATATGATCATTTTAACTTGTATCTTTTTTTTTTCTCAAAGGTAATTGTGCATTGTAAGTGTTCATTTTGAATACGAGAATGTAGCCATATATAAATTCCCTTGGAGCTATGCTAGAAAATTAAAGTACAGCAAAGACCCTGCAAAGAATATTAGACTCTACCCTGCAGTAAAGTATGTTTCCCATATAGAGAAGTTGCAAACCCTTGAAACGTGTAAGTGCTAATAACACTTGAACTCTAAAATTAGACTCTGACAAGATGCTTCTAAGAAAATCCTTTCAAGAAATCCAGTTAGGAAGTTTTGCAGTTGCTACTTGGTTAGGACCTGCTTGGGAGTATAGAGTCAAGAATCCTGAGTTCCAGCCCTGCCCCACCCCCTTCAGTGAGTTACTGGTTCTCGAGGCTCTGATTCTACCATCAGTAAAATAACAAATGTTCCGGTACATTCATGAGAAAAGAGCAATCCAAATGCTCAAAACAAACACACAAACACAGATCATCCAAATTATCATAGGGACTGGCACCCCAGGATATTTTTAGCAGGTCAATAGGATTCCTATTCATCTCTCAAAGGAAGTTAAATGGAATTCTTTAAAGGGTAGAGTACAACAATACTTGCTCACTTCTATTCAGATTTTTAAAAAAAATCTTTGGGAGTAGAAAGCAGAATTCCAGGGACATTGGAGAAGTATCGGATAAGAAAGTAGCTGGCAGGATTTTAAAACGTGACAATTGAGGAGAGTGGTTCTTGTAAATAAGGAATAGGCACAGAGAAAGAAAGCCCTGAGCCAAGATGATAAAAAATTCTAAAAAAAATACTCTTGGTAAAAATAGATGGTAAGTCCTACGCTTTATGTGTGCGTTCCATCTGAGCAGTATTGGCACGAGTTTTTATGAAAACCTGCAGGTAGAATATTCTAGCCTACTCCACATGGTTATTTCTGGCCTACGGTACCAGCGTGCCAAAGATGTCTTTATAGTCACTGTTACAATGCTGGTGCCAAATTACGACACTTTTACTGTGTCATAAATCAACACAGCTTCCTTGCCTTCAAAGAACTGACCAATCAAGTTACTTTCAGATCTTACAAACGACATTCCTCTCCTCCAGGTTTTCAGAAGGACTTCTCCAGAAGGCAAGGGAGTATAAGGCAAGACTACTGTTTTGTTTTGTTTTTTTCCACATAGACTGATAAATTAACATTGACTGGGATGTATTCTCCCTTTCTCCGTTCCTCCCTCTTCACTCCCTGCAATTGAAGAAGCAGTCAGGAAAAAGAATCCCTGTTTGGAACAATTATGGGATTCGGGTGATATAATCCATCACTTGTGTGTACAAGGTAGAAGGCCCAGTGCTGCAAACGTAATAGTTAAATCAAAGTGGGGAAAAAATGAGACAGCACTTCTTCCGACAACTAAGATCCCTTTTCAGGGCTTTCCATTTATGGATCTGTATTTCTCTATTCTAGAGAGTTCAGAAACGGCCTGGAAAATAGAAAGGAATTTAGTGTGAAATAAGGGTCGCATTTCGAAGTACAGGGGAAAAGGTGAGGGCAATGCATGGTGTTAAGACAGGAGACTATCAATTTGGAGGCAAATGTTCTTTCCCTGTTCTCTTTCCCTTTAAATGGTGCTTGTCACACTAATTCTCAAGCATCTGATTAGGCAGCCTCAGAGGGTGCCGTTCAGGAGCACTTGAGGTGAATATTGTTGGCACTCAACCATTTCCCACCTCCTTGGCCAACCCAGTCCCCAATGGCCACAGATTCAGCTTATTTTCGAAGACCTCTCTTATATATCTGACTTGACTCTATCAGATTTCGGGAACTCCCCACACACCCACCAGTGCATCCTCCCCAGTGGTGAATGTTCTAATTCCATTTCTCTTTGTTGAGAATCAGCCATAGTGGGTAAGATAGCTGCTCGCCTGGTAGCTGCTTCAACAGGTAAAGAACCCAGGCCACTAGATTGCCTAAGTTGGCCGTAGCCGTTCTCAAGTTCAGCGTTCGAAGCCGGGTTTCCAACTGCGAGTGGAGGTACACCTGCGAGTAAATACATGATGTCTGTACCCCATCAGGAAACCCTTGCTCTGTAGTAGACCTAATTATCAGTCGGCAGCAGAGTTCCAGAAACGGCACTATAAGCTGAGCAAGAAACAAGTCAGGGGAGGTTATCCTGAGGGGCACATGACCTTGAGGTGGTGCTTTACGCAACATTTCCTGGTCATCTATTACTCTGATTTGGTGACCTCACGTTCTTGGCGGATGCTTCTAATGTCTGGAGGAGACACTTGGGCTGTATGAACAGCAATCGCAGAAGCAGAGCTATAATCATTCTTTTTATTTCTAGTTGCTGGTGTCTGATTCTTTGGGAGAGTGTGTCTGATGTTGGCGGAAGGGAGGGTAAGATGGAAAGGGGTGTATCTTTCAGAAATTGCAGAATTTGGGAGAATCGGAGTCAAATGGCAGCTTGCACACTGGCCACGAAGTCCACCCACAGGGGCAGAGTTGCTCGCCACAGTCACTTCCCCCCTGCCCGGGGAGGCGATGCGTTTTGGGGAGACCATCTCCTGGCTGGGAGTCCTCATCCCACTGAAGGCTGAGCTTACCTGCTCCTGGGATGTTGCCTTGGGGTTCTGCTGACTCAACTATACGACCGCACTAACACATGGGAAGTGACAGGATGATATATATATATTTTTTAATTTATGGATAAAAATCCAGAAGATTACATTATTAAACGGGCCCAGATATTTTTAGATGCTTGCTTATTTAAGGTCCTTTGCAGTTCACAGTGATGCTTTAATATGTTGTATCTGATAAACTATTTTCTCAGAGTCCTAGAATCTAGAAACACCCAGTCTTCATTTCCTATTTCAGTGATTGATTTTCCAACATAATGTCTGCAATTTTCCCCCAGTATTATTGTGTGTTTCAGACCACTTTTCTGTGTCAGACGGTGTACTTTCAAACAGGTTCTACATTTTATTTTCAACAAGATGGCACACCTGGGCTGCTAAGTGATACAGCTTTCTCAGAACTTTGCTCATGGAATAGCTGCATTAAAAACACAAAAGTTGGCCCCAAGTCAGGGCTTCCAAAATGAATTCTAGGTTCCTGTGGAGCCCTATGTTTCCTGCATTGCTTTGGTGCCAGCCCACGCTGGTCAGGGAGAAGGGTTTTTGCTACGATCCAAGACTCCAGGCAAACATCTGATGAAGTGACCTCCCTCTGCGGCTGACGCACTGCAGCCCCCCGCCCCCATGGGGCCATTCTTTGCTCTCTGATATGACTACTTGGTTGCATAGATTCTAACGTAGTGCTGCCTGGGACCAGGGATTCCATACAAACAAGCATTTTTAATCTCAGATGCCTTTTAAATATCTTTGAATCGCAGGACTTAGAGCTAGATCTAGAATGCTGGTGGGGATCAAATTTGAATATCAGACACTGCGCCGTACGTACAATCATCCCTTCCCTCTGCAACCCAAGTTTTATTATTAAAGGAGCCTGTGTACCAACTTCTCCAGAATACTCTTCCCTCACTCATGCAGATCTATTCCTGGAGGGTCCCACTGGGACCCCTACAACTCCCACTCTCTGAATTCCATAGGTAAACATAGCTTAGGCACAAGGGGAGTCCACACTGCATTAATATTCAGTTCTGATTCCAAATATATGACAAGTCTATACCTCTCAGATTAGTTTACATGGTGAATTGGGGAAATGATTATGTAATTCTTTTTTAAAGATTTTTTTTAATTTATTTATTTGACAGAGAGATAGCACAAGTAGGCAGAGCGGCAGGCAGAGGGAAAGGGAGAAGCAGGCTCTCTGCTGAGCGGGGAGCCCAATGAGGGGCTCGATCCCAGGACCCTGGGATCATGACCTGAGCCGAAGGCAGCCGCTTAACCGACTGAGCCACCCAGGTGCCCCTGATTATGTAATTTTTATAAGTTTGATTTCTCTTTGCATAAAACAGTGCTTTACTAACAAATAGGATGCCACATCAGAATGCACACAGATATAAGATATTCTGATATTCCAGGCACCAGAATCAGGATTTAAATAAAATCTCCTGAAGTATAAAAGATACATAACCTCTAACAACTGTTGACCACGACTGACTATCGGTCATAGAAAATTCTTCTAGCTACTTGTATTCCTCTGTATCATTATCTTCCTCATTTACTCAAAAATTTTATTGAGCAGCCTCTATCTGCTCAAAATGAACACAGAAAGATAAAATAGAGTCCTCACCACGTAATAAACTCAAAGTGCATTTGAGAAGACTAACAAATAACAAGAATAAGAACAGTTACTGGGAGGTAGGGAAATTAAGGAAGACTATCTAAGATTGTGTTCTTGCTTGTCTGTCACACTTACTTGGGATATACTTTCTCTTTTGGTAGATAAAAGAGAGAAAATGCATACTTTAATTTATATCTTAACTTGTAATTACCAAGTGCCTCTTGTACATTCAGTGCAGCCTTATGCTAGCATAGGATGAAGTCTAACCACGATAGCAAAGCTGTTAGGTGGGGCAGGGCTCCTTCCATCCACATGATAGAGCAGCACCCTGGCTCAGGGTAAACCTTATTCTTTGGTGTCTGGTCCTCATTAAAACAGACTCTTCACCAGTCATTCTGGAGAGTCAGCATGACCTATTATTATAGTTATGATGAATCCCACTATCTGCCACCCAATAGGCCCAAGATATTTATTTGTTCTGTAAGAGTTTAACCTATGTTTTGAGGTTCTGCAACAAGTGATTGAGCAATGTAAGCAATATGGAACATGGCTTAATTTAAAATGACCAGGATGGGGGTTCCTGGGTGGCTCAGTCAGGTAAGCATCCGACTTTTGATTTCGGCTCAGGTCATCATCCTGGGGTTGTGAGATCAAGTCCCACGTTGGGCCCTGTGCTGGGTGTGGAGCCTGTTTAAGATTCTCTGACTCCCTCTCCCTTTCCCCCTTCCCTCTCTAAAAATAAATAAATAAATAAATAAAAAATAAGACGACCAGGATGAAACATGGAGCAGTTATCTATCTGGGTACAGTTGGTGCAGAGGGAAAATATTAATCATTGCCCAACCTCCTGCCTGCCCTGCCAACATCACCCTCATCCTCCTTGAAACATGGCCTTTACTCTTTCAATTTTGGGAAGGATCTTCCAGTCACTGTGATCTCCCTCATCAGTTTGTACAAATGCTATTCCCTCTCCTGGAGTGGGGCTTTTTAAACTTTCATGTGCATATAAATCATCTGAGGATCTTGTTGAAATGCCAAGTATGACTCAGTAAGTCTGGGGTTGTAGACTGAGATTCTGGATTTCTCACAAGTTCCCAGGTGAGAAGTTCTGCAGGTCCAAGGAGGAGCATGGCCCCGGAACACTCTGCCAGGCCTGTCCTTGCTGCCCATGGCTTCCGGACACGTGGATTTTATAGACAGCTACAACAACAACAACAGTAATAATAACAGCCACCACATCAACAAAAAGAACAGAGCAACAAACTCTTTCAGGGACCACTCAGCTTGCCAACTCTTTAATTGTAAATCACTTTGTCAAGAAAGGACATTGAACATACACATGGCTATGATTGTCAAATCCTAAAGGAAGGTTATTTCAATTCTGAAGACATAGGAAGGCTGTAGTTTCAGAAGGGGACTTCCTGAATTGAATAAACTTAACTTTGTGAAAAACTCACGACACTCCTTTCATTTTTAAAATTTGGTCCATCTAGATGGGGGGCACTACAGGCATATGTAGGAAAAATTGGCCGGCCTGAAGTCTGCTTTTCTGATCGCAAACCTGGGTGGGATGTTCCTCCCCTGTGCCCTAGGAATCCCCGTGCATGACATGGTCCTCACCCTCATCACCCTCCACTGTCACTGCTGTCTTCCTGTCTGGGGTCCCCGGGAGTCCCAGGTCTTTCCTCTACCTTTATATCCCAAAGCCTCCGGACATTGCAAGTACATGGAAAATACCCTGTAATTGAATCAAGGCCTGAAATAATGGATCAATCTAACAACATTACCGGTGGATTCTATATCTGGTATTAGGTAGAGTTAGAGATATTTTTTTAAGTGGTCCAAAATTGTGGTGTATACGAAATTATAGAGAAAGTGTACATATTAAGAATCTTTTTCTGTAGCAGGGTTTTTTTTTGAGTGGGCAGTGAAACACAAAGAGATCTTCACCTGTTCCTCACTTTGAATCTGACCAGCCCTTTCCAACCCTTGCTTTGAACTGGTCAAGTGATATTCTGCCCTGTGAACTTGCAGATAAGTTTTTCCGGTCTTCTAAATGAGATACTGTGAGCTTTAGAGGGTTCTTGTGATTTTTTAATCTGCTATGATCCCCTGGGCTCTTGGCAATGGATAGCAAACATGCATTTCTTATAACATTTTTAAATTTCTTTCCACTTGTTAGCCTGTCTATTGTGTAGGATGGACTTAGTTTGCTCTTCCAAAATAAACAGCTCAAGCAGGTTACAACTCAAAGTTCATCATAAACTTGAGCACAAGAACATATTGAGAATTAAGACAGACAAATATCAACTATTAAAATAAGAAATGGCAAGTAAATCCCTTGGGTAAGAATTATGCTCAATAATGGACTCAAATTCCTCCTTTTTCAATAATGTTGACAACTTTATAGCTGTGTGTGTGTGTGTGTGCGTGTGTGTGTGTCCGTGGGCATGTACATCACTTACTAGTGCCTATTTCTGGGATAAGATCACAGAAGACTTTCATTTTCTATATTGTATATTTGTCGTAACATTTGCATTTATTACTACAGCAAGTATTTTCCATTCTAAGCAGAAAGACAGTTCAGAATTTAAAAAGAAAATAAAACTTTTATGAGAATTAATGACACTGCTGCCCACAAGTA
This sequence comes from Neomonachus schauinslandi, assembly GCF_002201575.2. Classification (NCBI taxonomy): domain Eukaryota; kingdom Metazoa; phylum Chordata; class Mammalia; order Carnivora; family Phocidae; genus Neomonachus; species Neomonachus schauinslandi. Next base: position 81,292,733 of record NC_058408.1, read on the forward strand.
CGTCTTTCCTACACAGGAAAGTGGGACACTAAGACACACTCAGCATGAAGTTTCCACAACAAAGAAGAAAGGTTTAGGTTGTTTTAACACTTTTAACTGGCTGTAAAAAGCACCTCACTAAAATATTTCTGATGTTTACGAATCTTGTAACGTAACGACATAAGAGTTCTTAAAGTAAAATATACATACTTTGGGGAATTTTAAAAAGTTAGCAGTGATTTAGTAGAGAAAACTACATTAAAAAATCTTATTAAAACCTAATCTGATAAGTTTTGCAAAAAGAAGGATCAAATGTTGTTAAACAACTTAATGGAAACATTAAGAACTGACTTCTTCAATAAGTTTTAAGGTGCCTACCAAAAAGCACATTTTTAAGAGTCATATACATCCTAATAACATAAAGCACTCCAAAACTAAATTTGTATATCTGTGATTTTAAAAAAGATTTTATTTATTTATTTATTTGAGAGAGCGAGCGCATAAGGGGAGGGGAGGGAGAGAAGCAGACTTCCCGCTGAGTGCAGAGCCCCACGTGGGGCTCCATCCAATGACCCTGAGATCACGACCTGAGCCAAAACCGAGAGTTGGACACTCAGCCGACTGACCCCCCAAGCACCCCTATAATTTTTTAAAAATATTTTATTTATCCACTTGAGAGTGAGAGAGAGAGAGAGCACAGAGGGAGAGCGAGAGGGAGAAGCGGACTCCCCGCTGAGCAGAGAGCCCAACGTTCGGCTCCATCCCAGGATCGTGACCTGAGCCGAAGGCAGACGCTCAACCAACTGAGCCACCCAGGCACCCCTATAATTTTTCAATATTGCAATTGCTCCATCTGTAGTCAAATGTGGAAATCTAGATCATTTCGACCATGTTACTGTTACAAAAATGAAAGCCCTGCATCCTCTCTACCACTTCTTCAAAAATCCATTGCTGCTCCAGTACAGTGCAGTGGGCATTGAAGTTTCAAACCTCACCTAAAATTAAGATTAACTATTTGGGTATTTACTGGACTTGAAACCAACTTGTCTCAATTAAACTGTTCATTCCATAAATTTTGCTGAATGCTTGCTGTGTGCCAGGTACTGTCCTGGCACTTGGGACACATCATAAACAGAACAGAGGTGGCTGCCTTCGTGAAGTCTATATGCGGGAGATAATAAAATGAATGAATATAATGGATGTGTAAGTTGTGTAGTACGTTCTTATTAAAATCATTTTGGGGGGGTGTATTAGTCTGCTAGGGTTGCCTTAACAAAATACTGCAGACTGGGTGACTTAGAACAGATAGAGTCTCTCACAGTCTGGAAGCTGGAAGTCCGGGATCAAAGTGCCAGCAAGGCTGATGTCTGGTGAGATTTCTCTTCCTGGTTTGCAGATAGCTGATTTCTCGCTGCGTCCTCACGTGGCCTTTCCTCTGTGTGGGTGTGGGAAGCTCTGGTGTCCCTTCCCCTTCTTATAAGGATACCAGTCCTTATAAGCTCCATCCTTTATGACCTTATTTAACCTTAATTACCTCCTTAAAGGCTCTATTTCCCAACAGAGTCCCATTGTGGCTTTTGACTTCAACATATGCTTTTGGGGGGAGGGCGGGAACAATTCCATCCATAACATATGGCATTTGCGATATGAGGGACACTCAAGTGTGGGGCCCAGGGCAGTCTCCTCTTATCAAGGTTAAGGACAATGTTGAGATAGACTTCACAGAGAAGGTGAAATCTGAGCAAAGATAGAAGAGGTAAGAGAGGTCTACATGTGGCTATCTGGAGAAAAGGCGTTTCAGATTGAGGGAACAGCTAGTGCAGAGGCCTGAAGGCAGGATGTTTGGTGTCTGGGATGTTTGGTAAACAGTAGGTCTGCAGGGTTGGGAGAGTAGGAAGAGATGAGGTTGTGGGGATCTGGCTGGTGTAGAGTTCTGTAGGTCCTTCTAAGGAATTTGGTGTTTACCTGGGTTAAATAGAAGAACCATTGCAGGGTTTTTGTTTTTGTTTTAAGATTATTTATTTATTGGAGAGAGAGAGAGAGCACAAGGGGAGTGAGGGGCAGAGGGAGAAGCAGACTCCCCGCTGAGCAGGGATCCCAATGCAGGGCTTGATCCAGGAACCTGGGATCATGACCTGAGCCAAAGGCAGACACTTAACTCACTGAGCCACCTAGGCGCCCCCACTGCAGGGTTTTGAGTGGAGGTGTGACATGGTCTGATTTATATATCCATGTAGTCATGAAATCATTATTTTAAGGCATTTTGGTGAGTACATAATGAGGAATGCACATTTACATTTGACCGTTTGAACTGCCTAGGTCCACTTATACACAGATTTTTTTTCAATAAGTACAATACACTAGTATAAATGTATTTTCCTTATAGTTTTTGCCCTAACATTTTCTTTTCTCTAGCTTACTTTGAGAATGCAGTACACAAAATACATGTAAGGCTTTCAGTCAACAGTAGCCTATTAATAGTTGAGTTTTGGGGAAGTCAGAAGTTCTTTGCACAGGGGTCACCACCCCTAACCCTTGTGTTGTTCAAGAGTCAACTGTACATTAACTGCATCTTTTAAAACCTTGATTTTAGAATCTAATTTTAGAGTCAAATTATCTGGAGAACTTCCCACTTACAAAGTTTTCCAAAGGGTGATACATACATAAGTAAGGCTTCCTTCTATATACCTATTACTTTTTCTTTTTTCTTTCTTCTATTGAATGTATGTGGTTACACATTTCTTGTGTTCATTTGAAATCCTTTAAGTTTTATCTAATTATGTATACTAAATATCCACGTTCTAAGATACGTTTGAACAAAGTTTATACTGTGGTAGCTTGGTTATACAGATATACAGAGAAAAGAATAGTCAGAAATGACATTACTTTGTGCCTTTTATAAATAAATAATACTTTGAGGGCTGATTGTGTACCGTTGTAATACAAAGTCTGTTTCATTCTGTTAGGCTTTAACAAAATCATGATCATTGATTATCTTGCAATCAAGAAACAGAAACTGGATCGTTACTTATCATTTCTATGACTTCTTTGTCCATAAAAAAAAAAAGATGTTTTTAAGATAGTGGGTAAAAGTTGATGTGAAAATAAGAGTAGGTTCACTGTTAGGTAAAACTGTGAAACAGGTCAAGTTTGGCTTCCTCTTCCTCTTTTAGTTCAGGGAAATTCACCAAAGTATCTCCAGCATCTAGCAGGGTACCTAGCACATAGTAGGTGCTCATTATATATTTGTTAAATGAGTAGTGATTTCCCTAACACATCTCTTTCACTAATTTGTTAGTGACTTTGGTTGTCGCGCATCCTTGGAGTATTTGCATTCTGACAGATTGCCAGAGGAAGTGGGCAACCTCTGCCCAAAGTTATGAACTGCTAATGGTTGAACTTCAAGCGTCAGTGGGGAGTATTTTAAAGTGCAGAATTTTCCCCAAGAGTTGCTTCAAATTACATCACTGGGTCAACTTTGCTTGTCATTGGGTCAGATGAGAGTTGCATTTGGTATACAGCCTTAAGACATAACATCCTGAATTATTTCTATTTCTTAAAGATTCCTGTGCAAAAAATACAGGAGTTGTTGATTCTAACGCAATTCCTGCCAATTTGTAGACCATTTGCTTATAGTTTGTATTATTATATTATTAGGTAGGACTTGAACCCCGTTCAAGATCTTCCCCGGTATCTCTGACATGCCACACATGGACTGTCACAGAGGGTGAGCAGGGGTGTCCTCTAAAATGCCAAACAGCTGCCGGCAGCAGCCTATCAGCCATGTGCTGGGCCAGGCACTCAGTGATGCAGCCAAAACATCCTTGTATTAAACCTACGGCTCGCACCTGCTGGAGGCATTGCTATTGTAAGGTACATAATGTTGACAGTGCGCACTGTATACAAATGTGTTTGAAGAGAGCTAAATTGAAAAATACACATTTGCGCTGAATTACATCTACAGTGGCTTCGTTTCTGAAAGAAGCGTACCATTACCTTTGCAAAATGGCTTTTTCCAGGCCCCAGAGGAAGGCTGGCTAGGCTTCCTCGTGGGTCACCGTTCCTCCCTCTCCCAACCCCTTCCCATATTTCTTGTACCCCCATCCTCTGGACCACACAAGGAGTAAAGGACGAGTGTCTATGCTGAATAGAGGAAGCTGACGCTGCGCAAGCGCTTGATGCTTTTCAAACGATGGTCGCTCCCCCCTGATCGGCATAGCCAGCCACGCATGGAACAGACAGGGCGAGGACCCGAGGCAAGCCTCCCCCTCACTGGGAGAAACCCCGAGGCCCCCCGCCCTGAGGCTCGGCCCACCCCCCCTCACTTCCCCATTGGCTCGGCAGTTCCACGCGTCACGCCTGCGACGTCGACGCTGCCCTACCAGCGAGGGGCGGGGCTCGGGACGCGCGAGGCGGGGCAAGCGCGCACGCGCAGGCGAAAGGGTCTGGGTCCCTACGAGGGAAGGGAGGGGGTGGTGTCACCGGTTTCCTGGGTTACCTGAGGGGGCGGGGGTGGGGAGTTCGCGGCGGCAGCAGCGACAGCGACGACGACTGGGGATTCTCCCGGTGAGTGGAAGCGCGCGACGGCAGCCACACAGCAGGTAAAGGCGGCCGCTGGGCGCCGATGAGGCCGGCCGAGGGCTTGGGGTCCCGGACACCATCCGTGGCCTGGAGGGAAGGAGGTTTGGGGGTGGCGGCGGTCAGCCCGGGCCGGGGATAGCGGCCACCCGGCTGAGGGCACGGGGGACTCGGCCCCAAGCCCGTCCTCGGGCGTCCTCCCCGGCTCCGGGTCTCCGAGATGTCTCCCCACGGCGCCCGGGCAGCCTTTGACAGCCGCTGAGCGGCGGGCGGGAGCTCCTCCCTGCCCCTCTGGACCCTCGCGGCGGCCACCCGCCACCAACTTTATTTCCCGGCGCGCGGGAGGGGCGGGGGGAGCGGAGGTCGAGTAGGCTGGCGGCGATTTGCTGCTAGCGTGGTTGTATTTATTGTCCTGTGCGGTGGCACTACCTCCACCCCGACCGGGCCCAGACTGGCAGGGCGACGACGGGAGTTGACAGTTTCCGCGCCACCACCCTTGCAGTCGCTCCTTGTGCTCCTGTCCCGCGGTGCTCACCCATCTGTCATCTCCCCCGTGTGCCTTGGTCTGTTGCTTTTCTCATGCCTGTGACACCCTCTGCCGGGGCGAGAGACTCTCCAGAGGATCCTCTGAGACATCTGCCGTCTGTCCCGGGGCATCACTAGAGCCTTGGCTGAGATGCCCCTTCGCCTCTGGTAGGAATAAACTGAGAAATAACCCAGGGAGAGCCCCGGACCCCACGGTGTGGAGGTCAACGGGTTGTTTAGTAGTGGAGAGGCTAGGGTCAGAGGCTTTAAGAACCGCTCCTTAGCCTTAATTCTTATCGGGCTAAACAAAACAAAACATTCCCTATATGCTCAACAGACCATACACACCCAGTGACAGCACTTGGTAGTTGATGAGGTTTGTTTTAAGCAGATAGAAAATTTTAAGGGAGTTGGGTCTTGTGTTGAATACGGACAAACGTTTCCTTGAACATTGAATGGAACTCTCATTTTTCCTAGGGTTTGTTTAACAGATTGATAGGACAAACTGAATTGGGCTTTTCTTTCTGATGATTCTTGGCTGGTCTGCTGCTACTTTAAACTTCCACACCCAGAAACCTTATGCTAATAAAGATGTTGACTCTGAGCTTTCATTTTATAGATGTAGTTATTAATGTGGGGTATCTGTTTTAAAGAGCTTTACAAGTAGTCAGCAACTTTTTTTTCTAATAGCTCTTTGCTCTCATCCATATTGTTACTGCCTAAAGATTGGGGAATTTGGAGAAGAGGAGGAACGAGGAGAAAATAAGTTGTTATATAATTTAACTTACATGAAAGCAGTTTGTGAACTATAAAATGATATATACATTTAGTAAGTACTTACTGAGCATGTATTGTGTGCCAGTATTCTGAACAGATATTTATCCCCTCCTTCATGGAGCTTACATTCTATTCTAGTGGGGGATCTCAGATAATAAAATATGTGCTATGTCATTTAGTGTTAAGGACTATAGAGGAAAAAGCAGGAAAGAGGGAGGGTGAGGGGAGAGGGTTGCAATTTGAACTACAGGTAGCCAGGGAAGACTTCCTGGAGAGCATGGCATTTGAGCCCAAGACCAGAAGGAAGTGAGAAGGTACTCCATACCCCTCTCTAGGGGAAGAGTGTTGAAGCAGAGGGAAAGGCCCTTACAAAAGCTTTGAGGCAGGAGTGTACTGGGCATGTTTGAGGGCAGCTCAAAGGCTGATTTGGCTGTGGTGGAGTGAGCAAAGTAAGAGTAGTAGAAATGAAGTCAGTTAAGGGAATGGGAAATCAGGTTGGGTGAGGCCTTGTAGGCCTTTGTACGGACTTGGTCTAACACTCTGAGTGAGAAGGGGAGTCATCCCTTTGAATAGAGAAGAGATATAATCAGACTTTTAAAAGGGTCACCCTGGTGGCTGGAGCAGAGAGTAGACTGGAGAATAGACTGTTTGGGCCAGGGGGAGGGATTGGGCAGGATTGGAAGCAGGGATATCAGCTCAGGGACCCTTGCCATAATTCGGGCCAGAGATGATTATAATATGGACCAGAGTGGACCTGGTGGAGTGGTTGATTTCCAGATGAATTGAGGGTAGACTCAACAGGAGACTTACAGACACCAAAATTTTTGTCCTAAGCAAGTATAAAGATGAAGTTGACACATACTGAGATGAGGTTTATGAGGGGTTGGTTAGAAGACAGTAAAATGAAATGTCCAAGTAGAGATTATTAGCAGTAGATTGCAGTGACTTTGTACTGAAGATGTTACATTATCTTGACTGTAACAGGGGCTTAATATTTTCACCCATAAACTGCCAACTTTTTTTCATACTCATTTTCTTTTTAGTTCTTTTGGACCAACTTAGACATTCATTTCACTAAGGGCAGTTCTGTTTTTATTTGCTTGCTCTCAGAGCATCTGTTCGTTAGTTTCAGTTGTAGAGAAAGCCATATAATCCATAATTTTAGAGTACCTTTGTAGTTTGTTCCTCTATTTAACTTGAACACCTCAAATGATTAATCTTTTCCCAAATTATGTTTAGATGGCTGGCTTAAGTTCAATAATTTTTTTTAAGCCTCGGAAATCTTATTATCAAACATGGCTTCACTTGGCCATTTGTGAAATTACAATGGAAATGACCTGTATTTTTAATACTTTATTAATGAGTCAGTAATATACAGGGATTATCCTAATTCTTTAGTTTCATTAAAGATGGCTTGAAATAAATGGGCCATCACATGTTAAATGGAGATCTTTTCATCAAATTATGCAGTATTTGGAACAATAGAATTTGGCCTGTAAAACTTGTATCAAAAATATATCAGGCTCCTAGAATTTAAGGTCTATCCCTTACACTAAGAACCCAGGTTATAAACTAATGTTTTTACATGGATTTTCAACCTAAATATATTATGAAAGTATATTAAGAAACTGTCAGATTAATAACTAGTTATAAACTGATCTTGGAGTCAGTGGGAACACCATATTCTCTTGGATCCTACTTTCTTTTGCTGTTGCTTCTCAACAGTATTTGTCCTTGTTTCTCTTAATTCTCCTGGCCTTGATTTATAGTAATTGAAAGAGACCTGATACATTTAGAAACTTCGAATGCTTTTCAGGTCTAAGAGTTGGGGCGGGGGGAAGAAAAATCTTATTTAATAATATGAAAAAGTAATGCTTAAAGTGTGATCCTCTTAATTAATCAAGAAAGGAATTAAACAGTTTTCCAAAAGGCTAGTCATTGTTCCATCCAAATGTGATTCCTTGAAATTGAAACTCAAAATGCATGAGCAAATAAGAGAACTTCTAGCCACTTTAAATGGGTGGAAGAAATAGATGATTGATAAGGGAGAGTACTGCACATACTTAGAAATGTTTATACAACTGTAACCACTCATCTTTACAAGATAAAGAGGATAGAAGATTTTTGCCAGAAACCTGAAGAATCACATATTTTAAATTTAAAAATGGAGTGGGGGAGGGGTGTAGTGAAGCCTAGAAACTATACATTGAACATCTTGACACTAAGTGACTCCTAGAAAAATTATAGACCAGATTGCCAAGCAGATGCTTTGTAATTTGTGATTAGAAAACAAGGCACTGATTATTAAGACCCAGAATTGTTTTTTTTTTAAGAACAAGTCATATTAACCCCTTACTCACTTTGCCAAAGGTGTGATAATATTAAATAATCTTTTTAACCACCTCACACCTTACAGAGTGCATTGCCATTTATTATTTTATTTACCCTTCACAACATCCCTTTGAAGTAGTGTCAGAGGAGAGGCCTCAATGGTGGGAGCCCTGGGAAGACACAAAGGGGACAGATGTGGGAGATTTTAGAAAGGACTTGCTTAGATATGGGATTTAAAAAAACAGAAGAATCAAAGTGGGCTTTAAGGATTCTACATTGTCTGGGTGAATGGTGATTCTGGGAATTGATCTTAAATTTGAGAATATAGGTGGAAGAACAGATTTGGAGATGTGAAATTCATCAATTCACATCAGTTTGGTGAAAATAGTTATTTTCTTTGTCGGAACCAAGTCACATGTAATTAAAATTTTCAAAATATATAGGTCAGTCTGGAACTCAGAAGTCTAAACCAAATAGTCTTCATGCATTCAGTAAACACATCCTTTCAAATACTTTTGGTAAGGAAGAGAGGACAGTGGGTGGAAGCTTGAGTGAGGAGATGTGATTGGGGAAGGTTTTTCCTTAAAGATGAAAGAGTCAAGGAACTTTAGTGGACTGATGGGAAGGGTCATTGAAGAGGAAAGAAAATTGAAGTCACAAAAATTGAAGTCTCAAGAGAAAGAAGATAATCAGACATAACCTCAGAGGAAATGGAAGGGTTGGGAACAAGAGGACAGGTGAAAGGGTTACCCTGAAGAAGAGCAGTGATGCATCTTCCTATTTAAAAAAAGAAAAGGAAATAGAGAGGAGGTACCAATATAATATAGGTACATGTCCAGGATGGCATCTCTTGTCTCCGTGGAGCCAGGTATCTGCTGAAATTGAGGCGGAGGAGCATGGGTTGGGGTATGTTTCATGGGAAGAGTTACTGTTGTGATTGGGAAAGGGGCTTGACCTGGGACCACTGACCTAATTGCTTAATAGTGATAAACACCCTTGAAATCACAAATGAGGAAAGCAGCCAATCAGAATGGTTAAGCAGTTTTCTTCAGTAGCTCTACATAACAGTGCAAAAAGCATATAGTAGACTGAATCTGGATGGGGATTGGAAAGGAGGGTATGATGTAGAACTTGGGTTGGGGGATGGTATAAAGTCAAGGAACCGAGGGTGATAATGAGGTTGCTAATTGAAGGGCTGAACCAGAGGTATCCTGCTTGATTAAGGAAGACAGCCAAGCCAAGATGGGGCTGATAAATGTGCAGAACAAAGAGGGTGAAGAATCTCAGTGAGTAAGCTGTAGGATTAATGGAAGTAAAGGAGTACTAGGGATGGAAAGAAAGGCACATGATGTGAGGTCCTAACTTTAAGATTCTGGAGTTGGAACAGTTGCAGGTGATGATAAGGGCCAAAGTATGACCAACGATAGTAGGTAGCCAAGGTTAATAGTGTTAATTACAGCAATTGTAATATTAATAAAAGCTACCATTTATTGAGTACTGTATTCTAGTCACTACACTAAATACTTTCCAAAACCATACTTATTTTTCATAACCACCTACTAAACCATGCTCATCCTCCACAAAGTAGGGGTCATTGAAGAAGAGGAAATCAAAGAACTCTGAATCCAAGTATGTTGGGATTATTTGTTCTTATAGATAATGCAGCCCTCAGAATAACAGATCTTATATGGAGAGGAAGACAGGAGTTGTATGACAAAGTTCTCAGTAGATGGAGATGAAAGACTCAAAGTCAGTAGTTGACAACTATAAATATAGCTATAAGGTAATATAGTATAAATATAGTATAATGCCTTAAAAGTGGATAAGATGGTATAATAATGATGCATAAGTCCCCTTGGGAACCAGGTGATAACCTGAGTAATGCTAACTTGTCTTCCTGGCCTGGGATCTGGGTGTATATAGTGATGTATTAAGAGGAGGAGATGAAATGATCCTCTTATGTAAAGGTAGAGGATATAGGGATGTTTCTTGGCAATGGAACTAGGGTTCCTAAAGCTAGGGAGTAAAGAATCCAGGGAGGAAGGAAGGCTCATCTAGTTGTGTGTAAAAAATCAGAAAGGATGGGTGGGCACATAATTTATTGACCAAACATTTATTTTGAAAATGAAAAGAATGTCATTAATGGTTACTCTGGGACAGCAGGCATAAACCAGGACTGTCGTAGGCAAATCAAGATGTTTAGTCATATCAGTGACAGGTAACTAGGGGAGCTATCACCTTGGAAAGGGGCTGTGGATATTGAGAATGAATGAATTGAGCCCTAAATTAGAGGGACATGAATGGAGCTTACTAGCCTAAGATTATCCTCTCTAGCCCTATAATACTGCCCTAAAATGTTCTGGGTACATTTTGTTCTATAAGAGTCTGGAGATTTGAAAGAAGTTCTGGATTCATCTCTATATGAAGATTTGGTATCCATTAACGTATAGGTCGTACTAGAAACCTTAGAAGTGGATGAGATCATCAAAAGAAAACACAAAGAGAAGTGAGGAGGAGGACAGAATCCAGAGGCTTGCCAACACGAAGGAGCTGACAAAGAAGGTTCCAACTAAGGAGACAGAAGGAGTGGTCAGCAGGGCCGAAGGAAAGCCAAAAGAGATTTGGTATCTCACAAATCCAGAAAGAAGAGAGATTCAAGAAATGAATGATTAGTAGTCTCCTATGCTTTATATTCCTCAGAGAGGTCAAATAAGATAAGGACTGGAATGTGTCCATTGGCAATTAGAAGGTTATTGTTGATCTTGGCCTGACTAGTTTTGGTAAAGTCAGGCTGCAGTGCACAGAGAGGTGAGGTGAGGTGAGGCGGGAAGACCACTTCAAGTAGAGACTACCCTTGAGTAATCTTGAAAGAGGGAGGTATTAACAGGATATGCATAGATATTTACTTTAGGCAATGAAGAAGCCAATGGAGATGAGGGGTTAACTAGGAGGGAGCTGGATTTCCAACCAATGCCTCCTGGTAAGGTCTAGTTAGTAATTTTGTTATAATGGAAAGAGTGAAAGTAAGAGGAAGATACATTTTAAATCAAGTAAGACAAACTTTAATAACACAACTTATCAGAAGCTAAAATAGGTAGAAAATGTTTATTGAAGAGAGAGAATTCCTAATTTGGTGAAATACTGAAAAGTGACATTTAGGTTGTGGGCTAACTCTAGGATTCCATTTTTTCCTCTACATTTTTTTTTGGGGGGGGGGGATATGTGCACATAAGCATAAGGTTTATTAGTTCAGGATTCCTGATCTTGTAACACTGATTTTTTTTTTATAATTTGTATTGATTAGTTTTTAGCAAGTAGTTTTGACCAAAGTTTCTTTCTCTGTATGCAACATTAACACATCTCAGGAACATTGCCAGCACATTTTAGAGCTTGAAAAGTAACAAGAGATAAATTCCATCTTCTCATTCTCTATATGGGGAATCAAAGATCTAGGGATGCTGGAGCATGGATTGAGGCAGAGCCTCAGTCTGACTCGTATTCCAGAATTGTATCTCCTACAACCTGCTAGATTTTTATTCCAGCTACTTTATTGTTGCTAAGGCATCTTCTCCTTTTTTTTTTTTTTAAAGATTTTATTTAATTATTTGAGAGAGAGTGAGAGAGAGAGCACGAGAGCATGGTGGGAGGCAGAGGGAGAAGCAGACTCCCCGTCAAGCAGGGAACCTGATGTGGGGCTCGATCCCGGGACCCTGGGATCATGACCCGAGCCAAAGGCAGACGCTCAACCGACTGAGCCACCCAGGCGCCCCTCTTCTCCTTGCATTCTTTGACTCTGACAGATGGTAGAAGACCAACTTTTTAAATAAGTAAAATAGAGGTCCTAACATATGGACTTCTTGTGATAGGTGAACAAAATGCTCTTGAGATCTTACTTGAAAATTGTAAAATGATATAAAGTTATTTTTACTATTAATGTAAATGAAGGGCTCGGAAAAGTTGAACTTCCTTTTAAGTTATCTCTTTTGCAAAGTCTCTTTTAAGAAGTCACTGCTCGGGCGCCTGGGTGGCTCAGTTGGTTAAGCGACTGCCTTCGGCTCAGGTCATGATCCTGGAGTCCCGGGATCGAGTCCCACATCGGGCTCCTTGCTCAGCGAGGAGTCTGCTTCTCCCTCGCACCCTCCCCCCTCATGCTCTCTCATTCTCTCTCTCTCAAATAAATAAATAAAATCTTAAAAAAAAAAAAAAAAAAGAAGTCACTGCTCTCTGATGCCTGAGTGGCTCAGTCAGTTAAGCGTTGGACTCTTGGTTTCTGCTCAGGTTGTAATCTCAGGGGCATGGGATCCACCCCCCAGCCCCCCGCCATGGGGCTCCTTGCTGGCTTATGCACTCTGTCTCTCTCAAATGGGTAAATAAATCTTTCAAAAAACATTTTAAAAAAATTAAAAATTAAAAATAAAAAAAAAAGAAGTATCTTCTCTCTTAAGAAGCTGAAAAGAATAATAGGCTTCCAGACCAGAGAAATGTGGTTTCTAGGAATAGCTTATCAAACTTACTGGCTATCATTCTTGACTATTTCTGGATATTTCAACTGTCTAAAATCATAACAGTAATATTTTTGTTATATGGTACTTGTGAATATTAAGTTATTTATAATTATATTTGATATAATTACATAATTTATATACATTATATATTGTATGTCATATATATTTGGGATAATGCTTAAAACCTAGTATACATTTGATAAATACCGAGAACTATTTTCTTTCCTCTTCTTTTTGGATTTTTGTTTCTTTGACATGTTATTTCTTATTTATTTATTATTCAAATATAATTAACATAGTGCTATAATAGTTTCAGGTGTAGGATATAATGATTCAGCAATTCTGTATGTTACTCAGTGCTCATCACGGTAAGGGTACTCTTAAGCCTCTTTATCTATATTTCCCATCCCCCCACCTACCTCCACTCTGGCAACCATCAGTTTGTTCTTTGTATTTAAGTCTGGGGTTTAAAAAAAAAAAAGAGTCTGGGTTTTTGTTTATTTCTCTTTTTCTCTTTGTTCATTTATTTTGTTTCTTAAATTCCACATATAAGTGAAATCATAACATATTTGTCTTTCTCTGACTGACTTATTTCACTTAGAATTATACTCTCTAGCTCCATCCTTGTCATTGCAAATGGCAAGGTTGCATTCTTTTTTATGACTGAGTAATATTCCATTGTCTATATGTACCATATCTTCTTTATCCATTCATCTATTGATGGACACTTTGTCTGCTTCCATAATTTGGCTATTGTAAATAATGCTGATATAAACAAAGGGGTACATGAATCCCTTTAAATTAGTGTTAGGCGGTGCTTGGGTGGCTCAGATGGTTAAGCGTCTGCCTTCGGCTCAGGTCATGATCCCAGGGTCATGGGATCGAGCCCTGCATTGGGCTCCCTGCTTGGCAGGGAGCCTGCTTCTCCCTCTCCCTCTACTGTTCTCCCTGCTTGTGCTTTCTCGCTTTCTCTCTCTCAAATAAATAAATAAAATCTTTAAAAAAAAATAAATAAATTAGTGTTAGGCAAAGCAATCTTGAGAAAGAAGAACAAAGCTAGAGGTATCACAATCTCAGATTTCAATATATACTACAGTGCTGTAGTAATCAAAACAATATGGTACTGGTACAAAAATAGAAACATACATCAATAGAACAGAATAGAGAGCCCAGAAATAAACCCATGCTTTTATGGTCATTTAGTTTACAACAAAGGAGGCAAGAATATACAATGGGAAAAAGTCTGTACCAGACCACTTTCTTATACCATACACAGAAATAAACTCAAAATGGATTGAAGACCTAAACGTGAGACCTGAATCCATAAAAATCCTGGAAGAGAGCTCAGACAGTAATGTCTTTGATACCAGCAATAGAAACATTTTTCTAGATATATCTCCTAAGGCAAGAAAAAACAAAAGCAAAATTAAACTATTTTGATTACACCAAAATAAAAAGCTTCTGCACAGTGAGGGAAACCATCAACAAAACAAAAAGGCAACCTGCTGAATGGCAGAAGATATCTGCAAATGATATATCTGATAAGGGGCTAATATCCAAGATATATAAAGAACTTATATAAGCCAATACCAAAAAAACAAATAATCTGATTAATAAATGGCCAAAGGACCTGAATACACATTTTTTCCAAAGAAGACATACAAATGGACAACAGACACAGGAAAAGATGCTCAACATTGTTAATCATCAGAAAAATACAAATCAGAACCACAATAAGATCTCACCTTACACTTGGCAGAATGGCTAGAATCAAAAAGGCAAGAAATAACAAGTTGAGGATGTGGAGAGAAAGGAACCCTGGTGTGTGTGTGTGTGTGTGTGTGTGTGTGTAATAGACTATTACTCAACCATAAAAGAGAATGAAATCTTGCCATTTGCAGTGACATGGTTGGAACCAGAGAGTATAATGCTAAGTGAGTAAGTCAGAGAAAGACAAATACCATATGATTTTACTCATATGTGGAATTTAAGAAACAAAACAATCGAGCAAAGGGAAAAAAAGAGAAAGAGACAAACCAAGAAACAAACTCTTAACTATAGAGAACAAACTGATGGTCACCAGAGGGGAGGTGGGCAGGAGGTTGGGTGAAATAGGTGATGGGGATTAAGGAGTGTCCTCATCATAATGAGCCCAGCGTGATGTACAGAAGTGTTGGATCACTATATTATACACCTGAAACTAATATAACACTGAAAGTTAATTGTACTGGAATTAAAAATTTAAAAAACACTAAAAAAAAAAAGACTTCTTTGGCTATTTTGGTTCTTTTGTAGTTTATATAAATTTTAGTATTATTTGTTCTGGTTTTGTAAAAAATGTTGGTTATTTTTTCTCCACTTTTAAGCCTGTTTTTTTGGCATGGTTTAACCATGTCCCACCCCCAAGATTGTTGTTGGGATGGATTTGCTATTTTTTTTTAGGAACTTGTTCTTGTGCTTAACTGTTTCAAAGTTAACTGTGTCTTTGTTTATTGGAAATATATTTTGGTTAAGTATATTTAAATTTTTTGTTGTAGCATTTGGTTTTTGGCTGAATGTGTTTTTAGTAATTTATTTAGCAGCAGTGAAACCAATTCTATATGCTCGTTTAAGTATTATGAACTTTTAAAGAGCAGTAAGAGTATATTAATTTTTTCCTTTCTCTTCCATCTTTAAGATTGCTCTGATCAAAATGTGATTTGCTACAATAGAATTCTTATTAGTTCTGTAGTTCACTTACCTGAGTTCCTTAGATGGAAGAATAATAATCATAATTGCATACATATTATTTCAACAGTGTAATTATTATACGGAGTTTGGATGAGTGTGAAATTAAAACAATGCTAAGAATGATTTCCTCTTTTATTATATTAATGTGGCTTATTTGAAAGGGCAACAAAACATTTATTAGTTCATAAAATGCATTCATTGTTACTGCTTGTGGGTATTGATTCATTGAAGTGCACAGTTCAGTGTATCCCGGCCAATGGCAAAAGGAGGTTTTACTGGTGTAACTTGTAGAACAGCTGCTTATACCTATTAGCTTGCTTTTATGCTACTTTTTAATATTTGCTTGTCTAGACTTTATTAGATCTTTAGTGCATTATAACTTAGAGTTTATTAAAGATTCAAATCCTTTACTGTTTTCTGGGTTTTCTCTTTAATAATGCTTCCAAAGATGGTAATGCTGGTAACTTTCTTGAGGTTTTTTCTGTTAGCCTTATTTAAATATTTTGGAGAATATTTCTGAAGTTATATATTCCATACAGCTGTAACATATTTATTTTCTCTAACGCTTTATTTCTAAAAAATGGAATCCCAGTAAGGTAGTTTTGACAAAACTTGATTATTCACAATTTAAGGAAACATTTAGAATGTATAATTTTTTAAAAATATTTTGTTTATTTATTTATTAGAGAGAGAGAGTGGGGGAAGGGGCAGAGGGAGAGGGAGAGAATCTCAAGCAGACTCTGCGCTGAGTGGAGCCCCGCAGGGCTCTGTCTCAGGATCCTAAGATCATGACCTGAGCTGAAACCAAGAGTTGGACACCTAACCAACTGAGCCACCCAGAGGCCCCTAGAATGTGTATTTTAATCCTAAATGAACTTTGATGTTTACTGTTACTATATTACTATTTTCTGAATGCTGTACTATCATGAAAGTTCACAGCCTAAAAGATATTTAGAGATCATCTAGTTTTGTTTTAATATGTGTAAGAAGAATGGGGATCAGAAAGGTTAAGCATTTTGCCTGAGATCCTAGAGAGTGTTTGAGGCAAAACAGAAAACCAAAAGTGTCTTGACTTTTAGTGTAGTATTCTTTCTACTATGCCACCAGCCTCTTGAACATTTTAATACATTTTAAGAAAGTAATCTCATAACCAAAAGATGCCTTATACACTATGCAAGGTGATAGTGTTTGGTTTCTAGTATGTAATTCATTTATAACTTTAACCCTTTGTCTTTGTACGTGTCTACGTTTATACCATGGTGGTAGAAACTAAATTGTGATGATACTCAATGAGGCAGAAAAAAATATCAAGTGTAGGTTGAATCTGAAAGGCATTTGCTTAATATATATTCCTTTTTTATTTCTGTTCTCTATCACTCTCACTCCCTATGCCCTTCTCTCCTACTATCTGCCTTCATGGATGATTAGAGAGCAGTAGATTAAGCAGCTGGATCTGAATTTGATCTCACTGTTAATCTTTCTTGGTGTGATATGTTTTATAGCAGTAAATGCATTTGTCTGTACTTGACTGTCTCAACTAAATAGTTTTTAGAATGAAGCTAATTTTCACTGTGTCTATAAGAATTATGAGGGAATAAGAGGAAACTATTGCTATATACACTTATGTGGTGTAGTCAAAGCTTATACATATCTGTGTTCAGTTTTTCTGAAACTTATTTTACAGAATCGTTTACCTTATACAAAATATATGTTAGAAACTACTGATCATTGTGATGTTGCTATGGAAATCATTTTTATTTTCATTTCACATTTAGGATAAGATGCCAAGCTGTGTTTATAGTGTCTCTTTAAGAGGTATGGAAAACGATTATTTCTAGAATTGATTTTAAAGAACTCTTAAACTGTTTACTCTGCATTATAATCTTTAACATAGGAAGGATAAACATCCAAGATTTTATTGCTGAAATTTTTTGTTTTTAATCTAAAAAAATTTTGGTGAAGTTTTTACATGTTTCTGTAGTGCTTTCCTTAGTACCTTAAATGCTTGCTAAGGAATGGAAAACAGCTTTTGTAAATATGGCTATTTATTTCTCAGAGCTTTAGCTGCGGGAAGATTTCCTAAAGGAATTTGAATATTAAAATGTTTTCTATCGAAGTTAGTATTAAGTGAATTGGTGTTTATTTGTTGAGTTCTTTTTTTTTTTTTTAAAGGTTTTATTTATTTGACAGAGAAAGACAGCCAGAGAGGGAACACAAGCAGGGGGAGTGGGAGAGGGAGAAGCAGGCTTCCCGTGGAGCAGGGAGGCTGATGCGGGGCTCAATCCCAGGACCCTGGGATCATGACCTGAGCCGAAGGCAGACGCTTAATGACTGAGCCACCCAGGCGCCCCTATTTGTTGAGTTCTTACTAGTTGTGGCATTGTGTTAGGCAAAAAGGATTTTTTTTTTTAAACAAATGAGACCTGCTTTCCCTTCTTAAGGGAAGTATAATCTAGTTTGGAAAGAAACAATACAATACTGTAACACAGTGCGGTGAGTCCTAAGAGGCATGTAGAAAGTAATTCACTGGGAATTAATAGGAATTTCTGTAGCAGCAGTAACATGACAAAAAACATTAGTGAATAGTGTTGAGAAAGTGAGTACCCTTAGGAGGAATTATGGGGTGGCAGAGTGTGTCCTGAGATGTAGCGAGAGATTAGGAAGGTTAGAGGGTGAGAGAAGTATAGAGCACTATAACAACAACAACAACAACAGCAACAACAACGAGTTGGAAACTTATTCCCTAGGCATTGGAGTGTCGCTTATTATTTTAAGAGAAGTGAATGACAGTGTTAGCAGTTGTAGAATTTGCACTGGATGGAAAGTAGACCGGGCAGAGTGACCAGTTAAGAGGTTGGCAGCATTGCAAGTGAGAGAGGGGATGAGGGCCTGATGATGCTCAGGCCTCAGGTTAGAGGGGGAGAACCAGATTCGAGGTAATGATCGTAATCGCTAATAAGTATTGATCTTCCTACAGTCTGCTGGGCACTGTGCAATGCATTTTATGTGCATTATCTCATGTAATTTAAATATCCACAACAACTTGGTGTGTTCTTAGATAAGACTGAGGCTTAGAGAGAGGAAGCCAAGAAGCTAAGGTCATAGAGTTAGCAAGTGGCGCTGTCAAGCCAAAGAACTGACTGGGCCCCAGATGAAGTGCTATTCTGGTTTCTCCCTGAGTAACTGGGTAGAGGCCATCAACTGAAATAGGAGTGAGGAAGGAAGAGCTGGTTTGTTGGAGGGAGGAGGTTAATGATTGCCTGGGAGAATAGAAATTTGTATGCAGAATACAGACAGATTGCCTGAGTCTGAATCTTGCCTCTGACACTTAGTAGCTCTGTGACCTGAAGCAGTTGCTTAACCTCATTGTGCTTCAGCTTCTAACATGTGACAAGTAGGGATATAATTATACTTATGAGCTTGTTATGAGGATTAAACCAACAGCTGTAGTGGAGTGCTTTTAGGAGTGCCTGATGGGTAGTAGTCATTTGTAGATGGCAGCTACATCATCATCATCGTTATCAGTATTCTGTAAAATCCAGAGATCTGTTTTGGGGATGTATGAGCTCTTCAGTCTAAAACTTCTAGCACATTCCTTCTAGCAGGGATGTAAAGCGGGGGGGTGGGAGGGGTGGAGAAATGATCTACCTGGATGAGCCTTCATAGTTTTGTTAATTGTCACCTCACTATAACCACAGGTGTCTCACTTTCCATTCTTTTGTGGTGCTCAGGATCAAACCCAGGTTCTTCGGAGACATCTGGTTGCCCAATTTGTTTGTTTTAGGGAAAGTGAACTGCTTGTTGAAGGGCTTAAGTTTGGTGTATTTTGGTGTGACTTCCTCTGAATTTATTTTAAAATTTGGCCTTGCTACACCATGCCTGGGCCAGCTTTGTCAAATGAGGAGCCATGATGACTTCTCTCTGGGCCAGTCACAGGTGTCCAGGCAAGCACAAGAGAGAGTGTTAACCAAGACGTCATGGGCTTAGAGAGGGGGAGGGGAGCAGGCGGTGTTGTTCGTCGACTCCCTGAAATATGGAAAAAAAATAGTATGTTCACTTTTCTGGGGCTACTGCTGTCTTAGATTTCTACCCTTTGCCCCTGAACCACAGCCCTTTTCATTTTATTGAGGTTTCTTTATCAGCCTACGCAATTCTACATAAATTGAAAATAGTTCATTCAGCACATTTTTGTACTTAGCTTAAAGGCATAATACAGAATAAAAGTAGGAACAGTACAACTGTCCAACCCCCCCCCCCCATTTACTGGTTAAGGATTATTTATAGCTACATTTTTTTAAGATTTAATTAATTAATTAATTTATTTATTTATTTGACACAGAGAGAGAGAGAGAGCACAAGCAAGGGGAGCAGGAAAGGAAGAAACAGGCTCCCCACCGAGCAGGGAGCCTGATGCAGGGGCTCCATCCCAGGACCCTGGGATCATGACCTGAGCCGAAGGCAGATGCTTAGCTGACTGAGCCACCCAGGCGCCCCTGTAGTCCTACATTTTTAATATGGAACATCTACATCAGAGCCAACTTCCACCCCTCTTATCTTGTAATTCCAGTTAGAACTGGAGGTGTTACTTCTTGTTAAAATGTAAATACCTCTTTCTAGGAGGAGCAGACTGTTTTGTTTCTCAGTTTTTGTTTCTTTCCCCAGTTCATTTACTTCCTGATATAAATGGAAACTATGGAAACACATGAAGAAAGATAGCATGAAGCTATAGAACACCTTGAGAAGTTTGGGGTGGCAGGATATTAGCCTGGAGGAGTGAAACAGTGTAGGACAGAGAGGCAGAATTACTGCCTAATTGCAGTTGCACTTAGTGCAGAAGCAAAAGTTTGTAGAGAGAGGTCTTTGAAGCTTGTTTCCAGGTGTACAGATTGCAATCTAGCAACATTTACAGATAGTATTTAGTGTTAAGGAAACTTCTTTGCCCATTGTCTAATTTTTAATTGACCTGACAGAAGAAGAAGGGCTGTGTCTTCTAAAGTTGGCTATTTTAGTTCTAGTTAATTAGCTCTAAAAATATCATGTAACTCCTAAGACGGTCATGGGACCCAACCATGGGACTTTGCACCTGTGGGCTTCAGTTTTTGTCATCTTTAGAATGTGGGGATGGAGAATATGATGTCTAAAGTTTCTGCCATTGTGAAAATGTGTGATTGTAACTTATTCACATTCATACCTTTATTTATGTCACTTATGAAATGGCATAAATAATGTTATCATTGTTTTCCCCAAAGGGTTTTTAATTTTTAGTGATGTCTTGCAAAGAATATATGAGATCTTTGTGAAAGTCATTAATCAGTCTATATTCAATATATATTGAACTTTGGAGAGATGGGATTTAGCATAATTAATCGTCCATAACAACCAACCTTTATTTTCAGGAATAATCACTTCCTGCTTCAAATCACTGCAGGTTCTGATTCAAAAGAATACATTGAATATTTATTATTCTGTGTAGTAGTGTGTTTGATCCTCTCAATAATCCTGCAGTTAATAGCATTCTCTTCCTTTTTGGTACATAATACATTTCTAAAAAAATATTCTTTCCAGTGGTAATTTCTCTAATATTATTTTAATTAAGAATTTAGGAAAGTACCTAATATTATTTTAAAAATGAATTTACCAGGATTTGGGGCATTTGATGAAAGTTAGGAGTTGAGCCCTTCAGATATTACCATTTCATGAGGAAAATGTATGATTTCTAATCAGGCTCTAAGAGTAAAGTTCATTATTATAAACTTTTTTATTGTATTTTTCCTCTGCTCCTTTTCTGTAGAAGTCACAAGACATGGAAAAGAAAAAATATATTGGTACTCCCTCCTTTTATTTTCAGTGCTTCCTTGAAAACTGTATGGTCATAAAGCCTAACATCGACATTTCCATATATACTGCTCTGAGGAGAGGTTGTAATGATCTCTTTCTTCCTCCAGGTGGCATTCTCTGCCGTCACCTAGTGCTGGGCACCTAAAGGGAACTATATTTACCAAGAATGTTTACTGATGTTGTATAATCTTCAAAGATCTACATAGTAACTCTGTGGGATAGAGATTTCATGGAAAAGGAAGCCAGACATCACACAGATTTGTGTAGCGGCTAGTAATTGCTAGATTCACACTCTTCTGCCTTTATTTTCACCACTGTCACAATGCTGACTGACTATTCACAACAGAGTCAAAACCTAGGAAAATAGAATGAGTAAGCAGATTTCAAAATGTATTCAAAAATTCAAAATATTTATTGAAGGGCGCCTGGGTGGCTCAGTTGTTTAAGTGACTGCCTTCGGCTCAGGTCATGATCCTGGAGTTCCAGGATCGAGTCCCGCATCGGGCTCCCTGCTCAGCGGGGAGTCTGCTTCTCCCTCTGACTCTCCCCCATCTCATGTTCTCTATCATTATCTCTCTCAATAAATAAATTTTAAAAAATAAAAAAATAAAAAAAAATAAATAAAATAAAATATTTATTGAATAAGTAATAAATTTTGGTTGAATTTATGAATGAATGAATGAGTGATAGATTTAATAGTTTTTGGGGAGGAAACTTGGTGACGTAGGGAGCCCTTTTTGTCCTGCTTTTGAGCCTGAGATTTTATTTTTAGTGGTCACTGTAATGTTTTGGGTAGCACTGATAAAAACACAGCAATGACAAGGTATTTAAAAATGCCCAGAACTGGAGAACATAGGCAATATGACTTGGTGTAGTAGTTTTATACTGCATGTCAAGGAAATGACTATGTCAAAATCCTCAAGACTAAGGTGATAGCTTAATTCTGTGATCTTTTGGATAATGGGTTGTGGCAATTAATCACAGAACCAGAACAGAGCTAAGATATCATAGTCAACTATCCAAATGTCTGTGGGGAGTCTTAGTCAATAAAAGCAGAGCCGCAACTGACTAATTTTATTGACCATTTCACTTCCAGAAGGTTAAGGAGGTAATGACGGAAGCTGATAACTCTGAACCTATTTTGACTCACTATGAGGGCTTAATTAGACAAGTGAACATAATCGGAATCCTGAGAGAAACCCATGTCATTCATTAAACAAATTCAACAAATAGTTGTGCCACATAGTGTTCTAGTTGCTGTAGATTTTGCAGTAAATGCAACAGACAAAATCCCTGTCATCAAGGAGCTTTTGTTTTAAGAGCTAACAATGACCTGTTGTCCAAAAAACTAGCCTCATGGTTTACTCAACTGCAGTGTCCTTAACTTGCATTTTAGACACCTACTTGCACAGTTACACTCTGGGTGTTATCATCTAGAACTGCTTGTTTCAGAAATCTAAAAATTCCAATATCCTTTATTCCCTCGTGGGTTTTTTTTTTTTTCTTTTTAATATTCCCTCATTTTGAGGGAATTGATTGCAGGCCTGTATTTCAACGTCTGCCTGGCCTCTTTCTCTTTTCTCGCCAGTCTGTATCCCAGTTTTGACCATATGGATTGTTCTCTCACTGTACCTTAGTTCTCTTTCCCTTCCTCCACCCACCAAAACTCCCATTTCTACATCAGTGATACAATCTGCGCTATCTCTTACTAGATCCAAGCAGCTGAGCCCTGCTGGAGAAAGTCAGCCATCTGAGAAAAGCGATTCTACCTGAAATTCATGGTTTTCAACCTCTGCTGAGCTCTCAGCCCACTAGAAGTTCCTTTTATTTATCCTTGGTCACTACTCTCTCCATCCTTAATTGCCTGCTTCTGATTTTGCATTTTGATACCAAACTTACCGTAATTCTGTCAGGGACTTGACTTGAGCTGCTCTTTCTGTCTGTATGTCTTTCTTCCCCCCTTTTCTCTCTTTACATATTGAACTTTTAGTGAAAGATTACATCCTTCATGAAGCCTCCCTGACTACTCAAATTGGATTCAGTGTCCCCTCATCAGTACACGACACCCTGTGTATTGGTTTGCCTTTGCCACCATAATGGGACCTTTTTAGAGGCAGAGACTGAAATTACTTTCACATTTTGTGTTCTTAGTACCTAGCACAAAGTGGGTGTTTTAGTAAATGTTAAATGAATAAGTAAGAAACAGGAAGAAGAATATGGAGGAAATCTGGAATATAGAGAATTAGAAATACAGAGTTCCAAAACAAACAAACAAACAAATACAGAGTTCCTAAATTTCAAAGTAAAGATAGATATGATGCCATGGATATAGTCTCCAGAAGGGAAAATGTGTGTAAGGTGGCCATAGGCAGAGTTTTTATTGAACAACTGGAAATAGTACGTGAAGAAAAGAGCAAGGTCAAGTGGCCAGATGAACTCATATTTAAAATAACATGTGCAGAAGAAGGAAAGAAGGATATGAAACAAAAATACATAGATGTAGATACAGATATCTCATATAAAAGAGGAATATAACCCTAAGAGAATAATGAGCTGGGGTTTTGCAAAAGGTTAAGGCTGACCTTTTACATTTTATATATAGAAGATGAAAACAGCAAGCAAATAATAGATTTTTGTTTTAAACAAACTGGCCCCCAGATGGTAGTCACACTTGTGGTGAGCATGGCATAGTATAGAGAAGTTGCATCACTATGTTGTACATCTGAGACTAATGTCACATCTGAGACTAATGTAACTATACTCAAATTAAAACAAAACAAAACAAAACAAAACACCTGACCCTATAATTGGATACAGAGAGTAAATGAAACTTCTCAGCTTCTGTTTTGTTTCTGGCTTCTCTGACATGAAGAATGATCTCTACACAGATTAATAAAGCTGGATTTAAGAATAATAATAGAAAATTTAAGCGCATGATTAGAGAGGAGATTGTACCAGAATCTCTGGTTGCTCTAAATGGGTTCACATCACAGGTTCAGATTCTGAGAAAGTGTAACACATTTTGTGTCATTGTGTCATTGATGAGCAGGTAATCTTTGAGCAATTCTGGGGAATTTGAACACTATTAGAAAACAGTAGAGGACCAAAGTTCCAAAATTATAAAGCAAGAACATAGATTCCATAGACTTTAGTGAGCTTGATGTTACCTGCACAAAAGATTCTACAGATCGATTTAAAAGATTCTCAAATATTTACGGAAGGAAAAGATGAGCAGTAAGGGTTACAGGGGTTTTCTAAGAATAATTCCTTCCAGATAACCCAGTTTCCATCTTTGGCAGGAACGCTGCATGCACAGATGGGAGAATGCTGTGGCTGTAATCTATCTAGACTCCCATAAGGTATTTGACAGCCTCCATTCTGTCATTGCATGCTTGCACACGTGTTGGGGAATTGGACTGTGGTACGGGTCCAGGGATTGAACAGCCGAACTCAGCCTTAGTTACTAATGGCAGCCTCGTGGGAAGTCTCTTACGGGCGGCTGTTTTTGACCCCGTTCCACTCATCTGTTATTTGCTTGCTGTTTTCATCTTACCTCCTCCTACTTCTCATTCTCAGCCAGCAGCCTTGCAGTTTATTTCACCAAGAAACGAGAAGCACCCAAATCTTGGTCCATTCACTGCCAGATATACCAGTCTTCCTGCGTGTGCTCACATGCTCTGTCATCCTTTTTGTTCCATTACATGAACTGCCAGTGTTCCTAGCACTTGTCCATCAGATCCTCTTCATACTGCCCACTCACTGCTCCTGCAGTTACCACCTCTCTTTTATAGCACTTAGCACTGCCTGACATTACAATATGTTTGTTTTTCATCTGTCTCTACCTCACTGGAATCCATGAGGGTGGGGATTTTGTTTTTGCTGTATTCCCAGTGCCAAAAATAGTAGCCAGCAGATAATAAATGTTCCATAAGTATTTGTTGAATTAAATGCCGTATTAATGAAATTTCTGATGAAATAAAACTAAGGTATAGCTAATACACTGTCAGGTTTCTGCTTTGTGTTTTGGCCATTCATGTTTTATACTTTACCGGTCACTGTATTAGAAAAACTTACTATTTTCCTGAGGTCATTTATATGATTATAGGTACTTTGTTATTATGCTTTTCATTTTTAAAATTTTATTATGTTATGTAAATCACCATACATTACATCATTAGTTTTTGATGTAGTGTTCCATGATTCATTGTTTGTGCATAACACCCAGTGCTCCATGCAGAGCGTGCCCTCTTTAATTAATACCCATCACCAGGCTAACCCATCCTCCCACCCCCCTCCCCTCTAGAACCCTCAGTGTTTCTCAGAGTCCATAGTCTCTCATGGTTCGTCTCCCCCTCCGATTTCCCCCTCTTCATTTTTCCCTTCCTACAACTTCTTTTTTTTTAATATCTAATGTATTATTTGTTTCAGAGGTACAGGTCT
This sequence comes from Neomonachus schauinslandi, assembly GCF_002201575.2. Taxonomy (NCBI): domain Eukaryota; kingdom Metazoa; phylum Chordata; class Mammalia; order Carnivora; family Phocidae; genus Neomonachus; species Neomonachus schauinslandi. The sequence continues at coordinate 81,318,436 of NC_058408.1, forward strand.
GTGATTCAACAGTCTTACACAATTCACAGCGCTCACCATAGCACATACCTTCCCCAATGTCTATCACCCAGCCACCCCATCCCTCCCTGCCCCCACCACTCCAGCAACCCTCAGTTTGTTTCCTGAGGTTAAGAATTCCTCATATCAGTGAGATCATTTATTTTAATATAAAAATTCTGGTAATATTGTTGCAAGTTTTATTTATTATGACATAATAATAGTAGCATTAGAAGTTGAATATGATAGTAATAATGATGTTTTTTAAATTTGGCATTTTAGCTGTAAAGTAGAATAAGTGATAAGACAGGGTCCCCATCCTTAAGGAATTCATGACCTTGGGGGTAAGACAGTCATATGTACCTACAGGGTATTTATGTAGTTTAGAAACAGAGGCAAGTACATATACTGCCCTAAGGACATCTTCAGTCTATTTTTCTGAACTCTATTTGCGGACTTTATGGACACCCAGCATAATACAGGATGATAAAAGTTAGAATGCAGCTGAGTTTATTGAGGGTGGTGGCAGAGTAAAGAAGGTCACAACTGACTGTGCTGGCTGATAGAATTACGATCTTGGATAGAGTGAAACTCCGTGGACATCCAAGCTGGGTTGTGAAAAATATGGCTAAAGAAGCCATCCCAGGGGCGCCTGGGTGGCTCAGTCATTAAGCGTCTGCCTTCCGCTCAGGTCATGATCCCAGGGTCCTGGGATCCAGCCCCACGTCGGGCTCCCTGCTCAGCGGGAAGCCTGCTTCTTCCTCTCCCACTCCCCCTGCTTGTGTTGCCTCTCTCACTTTGTCTCTCTCTGTCAAATGAATAAATAAAATCTTTAAAAAAAAAAAAAGCCATCCCAGTTTAAGTGCATTAGAGAAATCCCTCAGCAGGGCCTAGAAATGTCCCGCGATAACAGAGAAAAACAGACGGATCCAGTTGTCTGTCAGCTTCCACTTCTAATGGCCATGCCGAGCTACTTGGAATCACTGTAGCATCTCAAGATGGATGGCTCCACCTTGTAGTAGTCCAAACCAGAGGTTAATCAGAGTCACAGCAGTTAATCAAATACCATGTTTATGCTCGTAATTTGATAGTTTCCCCTTCTGTAATTTCAGAGTCGAAAATAGGTGGGTGATTTGTATTAGCTGAGGATGCAGCAGGAGCAGTCATGGAGGGTGTATTGAGACTTCATTCCAGGGCCTTTTCATTTGGTTGGGCAGTTGATGCACTGGCCACTGGTGCCCTGAGTGCAGTAGTGGGAGTGAAACCTAGCCTGTGCGTGGATAGCTGTGTGCCTGACATGGGGCTGACCAGTCTGGGAAAAGGTGTCTTTCCTGCATCACGCAAAGCCCTGTGTCGTCTTAACAGCAGCTAATCCCGTTTCCTGCCTCCTTTATCCTCAAGTACCCAGAATAATGTGGTACAAGTACTGTTCACCAAGCTGAAGGGAATTCAGGAAAGTTCTCTAGGTTTGGGCATTTTGAAGGAATTAAAGGTCACTCTGATTTAAACACTTGGTGTTCAAAATAAACATTCATGGTTGCCGTGTACCTCTAATGAGGAAATATTTTTTATGCCTCTGCCTAGGCACAACTATAGAGAAGGGGAAAACAGGTAACTCAACAGAAGCATTTGTTGCTACCCCAGAAGTAGGAATTTATCCTTTAGTATTCAGAAATAGCCTTCATTGAGGTTAATTCATTTTTAAAACTTCAACAAGGATATGAAATTTGGTGGTGGTTTATTCATTGTTTGGGTTTAGTATTTTTCTGAGTTTTCATACATCCTCAAATACCTTTCACTCTCAAGGAGAGTAATAACTTGGCTACCCATAGTGTGTATGTACATGGTATTCCACTGCCTCCTAGATTCAGTGTTAAGAAGACGGATACTGGGCTGATTCTCCTTCCTTTATAGTTAACTGGTGATTTACCTGCAGGTTGTAAGGAGTTGGAAGGAGGGGAGGAGTAGGGAGCTGTGATCAAGTTGCTTTGTTCAGATTAAGTATATTCCAATACTTCCTGTCTCAGGATTCCATTCTTGGAGCTCTAGAAATTTTTTAATGTGTTCTTGAGGTTCAAAAGCTTCATTGGCTTCTTTTACATCAAATATGAAGAAACTGGCCATTGGTTTTTGTGTCAGAACTTTATTAAAATTACTTGTGTTTTACTATTACCATTAATATGTTTGTCTTTTTTTTTTTTAACAGGTGAAGCTTTATTCTAAGGATATTTGTTTGATCTGGTTCATGACCTCAAATTATAAAGACTCTAAATGTTACAGGAGTGTTGAGAGATTGGTAAGTATTTAATGTAATAGATATAAGCAGTCAAAATACTTGTTTCAGTCTAAGCCTTTGAAACTACATAGTTATGTGACATTAATTAAACCCCAAAGTACAAACAACTAAACTTTCCATTAGTAGAGATGGATATATAAATTGTGGCTTATCCATACAATGGCATGTTGCATAATGGTTTAAAGGAACAAACATAATGTTGAGAGGAAAAATAAAGTTATAGAAGGATACATATAGTATACTATTTATATACATTTTTAAAATAGTTAATACTGAATATTTTTATGGCTATAAACATGTAAAAAATTATAAAAACATGTATAGAAATGTTAAACACCAACTAAAGAGAGGAAGAAGTGGGGTGGGGTGTGGCTTTTCTGTACTGTAAGGTTTGATTTCTTTACACACACACACACACACATACACATATACACACACTGATCTGAACACCGCATTAATATTAATACTTGCTAAATCTGAGTATTGGCTATAACCGCATGTTATATATTCTTTGTACTTTTCTGGGTATTTGAAATATTTCTGAAAATCTTTTAAAAATACCATGCAATCGGGACACCTGGGTGGCTCAGGCATTAAGCATCTGCCTTTGGCTCAGGTCATGGTCCCAGGGTCCTGGGATCAAGCCCCGCATCGGGCTCCCTGCTCGGCGGGAAGCTTGCTTCTCCCTCTTCCTCTCCCCCTGCTTGTGTTCCCTCTCTCGCTGTGTCTGTCTCTGTCAAGTAAATAAATAAAATCTTCAAAAAAAAAAAAATTCCATGCAATCATCTTTTCAGTTGGCATTCAGATTGGCTGAAAGGCATTCAGTGAAATTCAACATTCCTATTAGATGAGCAGGAAGAAATGAATACTTATTAATGTGCAAGGCAAAAGTGTCCCCCATCACCCCTACCAATGTTGTTCTGTTAGTGCTGACTAATGTAGTTAGAAGAGTAGAAAGTGTGTGAATATTGGGTAGGAGAATTCAGAATTTTTGTTATTTGTAGATGATAGGGTTTTATATCTGGAAATTTCAAAAAAATTAATGAAAGTTCAGTAAGAAGTTTGGATGTATGATTTCTATATCAACATAAATATACTTCCTATTTGCCTCCTACATACCAGTTTTCTTTCCTAATTAGATTATATAATGGAAACGAAATCCCATTCAGAGTAACAGCAAAAACTACAAAACACCCTGGAAGAGACCTAACAAGAAATGTGTAAAACCTATTATATGAAGCAGTAACAGCAATCTCTACCACAAGGACATAGAGGATAAATGGGCAAGTAGAGTAAGGATGTTCATTGCAGCTCTGTTTATGATAATCAAAACTAGAAATAGCCTAAATATTCAATGAGATTGGCTGCATAGTTAATAGTACTCTATATAATGAAAAACATATTATATATACAAGCAGCAGCATGCCACGAAGCTAGCAAAAAGAGTAAGAGAGAGCTCATATGAAAAGATTTCCAAAATATCTACGTGAATCAAAACAGGTCAGATCATTTATATAGAATACCCTAGTTATGTAACTGTGTCTATATTTTATGTACATTTAAGAATCAGGAATAACATACATTTCTGCATATATTGTAATTTTTTTTTGCCGACCTGGCATCCTGTGTTTTTAGGAAGTGGCACTGAAATCATTTCCTCAGTAATTGTCATACCTCAATATTCACATTATCTTCATTTCCAGAAAATAGACCCTAATTATTACCACAATTTTTAAGTTTTTCACATTTTTAATATTGCTAAAGTTGCAGTGTACCTTATAATCAGTGGTGTCTAGTAAGCACTGGGAGCTGGCTGCACTTGGTGAAGGGGTTGTTCTTGCAGGCTTATGAGGGCACTTGGTCATTAGCTGTTCGTATCAGCACTTTAGTTGAGTTACATGCATTGTCGGTACTCTATCTGATGAGTTTTAAATGTTTCCGAAACTTTCTGCTGATCCTATCTGGTAAGATCAGCAAAGTGCCAGCATCGAAACTTACAGAATGATGTCAGCATATTTGGAAGAAAATCCCAGGAACAGTAGTGTAGCACTCTTAAGAAATGGTGCATAGTGGGTAGACTTGATGACCTAGAAGGTGATATTGTATGGAACGTTCTAAGTGATAAGAAGGTACTGTGTTATACTTTAATTGGCAGTGTTATTTGTTTTAGTAGTACACTAAATAATTATGTACCTTAAAATCTGTGACAAAAATAAATAAATAAAATCCGTGACAAATTAGGTGAAATAAGTTAATAAAATTTGACAGCTATGGAGTGAATATAAATAAGTTTATATATTATGTATATATTATAATATATAATTAGTTTATATTATTGTAAATTATTTGATTTATTGAATAATTTTACCTTATGAAAGCTTTATAAAAAGCCAGTATTTATACAAGGGAGGGTATTGCTACATTTTGGGATAATGAGTAATGTGCATTTTATTTTTTACACTTTTTCCTAGTGATCAACAATATTAAAAATAATGATCTTTGTTATGCTACAGAGGGGATTGTTACTGTAATAATACCTAGAATTCTGATGGGAATCCAGGACTTAAATCATCAGCCCCCAAAATGAATAGGAACCAAAGTAATACTAGGAATTTCTTTGGTTTCTCCCTTTCATGTTTATCTGCTTCCCTTTGCATCCTAGTGGTTCATTTTCACCTCGTTGGCTTCTTCTGAGCCTCAGCTACCTCATAATGACTACTACAGGCCCGTCTTTATGTGACTTTTCAGTTCATCAACTATGTCCCTCAATTCAAATTCCTATGAGACAGAAGGAGCCTAATTGGCCGGATGCCTCTTTGCAAGCTGCATCATCTCGCAGCCAGATGTTTGTGGCTGCTCCTGAATCAGGTGTGCCTCGGTTGATTAGGGCTCGGAGGCTGGCCTTGCCCCTTGACGATAGGCACAGTCCTATGGTCCACTGCCTTCTCCGCAGGGGCTAGGGGGCAGGCCCCCCCCAATGGGTGAAGCAAGACTCCACAATATACATCTTATTTAATCTCTCCAGGCTGAAACGTTTTTAAAGGTTACTGGGTGTCTCAAAATTACTTTTCGCCCTGAGATGAAACTGTTCTGAAATTCCTTGGGAATTTTATTGTTCATGGTTTTTCCTTTCTAAATAGTTACACATTTTTTTTCTTTATATTGGTGTTTTTCCTCTCCTGTCTGCTTTACCTTATTATTTTCCTTTATCTTAAAATGTCACATTGCCCTTTGATTTAAATGTATAGTAAGAAGTGAAGTGACGTAACTTCAGCTGCTAGACATCTTCAATTTTTATTTACCTGATGATAAATCCTTCTCCCTCCATTAACTGAACCCCGGTTGTTGGGGGGAGGGTGTATCACTGATTGTCAGTTCCATCATGTGAAAAACAGTTTATATTTTTAAAAGATCCATTCATATTTTTAAACCATGTAGAACAAGAATAGTTTATAAGTAATGGGTTTATTTTTATTCTGTGATGAGGCTATTTAAGAAGGTCAGGATCTACCTTAACTGCCACCACTCACTAGTGTATCTTCTATGTAGGTGCTTTCACTTCCTGTTTTTGGTTATGCTTAGGGATTATCACACCCACGACTATTTATGCCATGTAAGAATATTCAAGGAGCACCTAACTAGATCAGAACTATGTCTGAAAATATTATAGGGTTAAATACCAGTGCCCAGTAACTTAAAGTCAGTTCTTTGGTTAAAAACAGCCTTAAAAACACTTAGTTTTAAACGTAAATTTTTATTTCTCTTAATCTTCTTTTTTGGTAATATTTATTTGATAGCTCGGTCATGAGCATCGACAGTAACTCATTGGCACGTGAATTTCTGACGGATGTCAACCGGCTTTGCAATGCGGTGGTCCAGAGGGTGGAGGCCAGGGAGGAAGAAGAGGAGGAGACACACATGGCTACCCTTGGCCAATACCTTGTCCACGGCCGAGGATTTCTGTTACTTACCAAGCTAAATTCTGTCATTGATCAGGTAACATTTTCATATCAAATAATTTTTTCACCAGTATATTATAGTTGATTACAGATACATAATTTCTGGATTCCGTAGTTTCTGAGAGTCTCTTTGAGATAAAGTGCTATCTCTCACATCACTTCAACAAAGAAAACTATCCCCGTCTATGAACGTACTGTTTATTTGAATACTTTTCAAAATGTCTGAAATGTCTTAGGATGATAAATGGCCTTTCTTCTAAAATGACCTCATATATATTAAGCTTTTTATCCTAATATCAGTGTGAGATAACTATGATTATTAGTAGAGACCTAAGATTTTGAATCAGAAAAACATTTGCACTTTCAATAAATTCAGATATGTTTTTGAAAGGTTTAGTGTAAATTATATTTAGAGAGTTTACTAATTCTGGGGTGAAAGTAGAGAATCCTTAAACTGATAATTATATTGGGTCCTTTAGCTTGTATACATCCAGTTTTTTATACCTCCCTGTGTTTGCTCAAAGTATGGTCTGAACATACGGTATTTTGTGGTTTCCTTACTACGGAATTAACAGAACTCTAAAGCTAGTTGGGAAATAGAGATGTCATCCAACCTTCTTTTGTGGATGAAAAACAGATACAGAACATTAAGTAACTCAGACAGGCTTAACTTGCAGCCCAAACATGATTTATGTCTTTACTTCATTTTAGTAAAAAACAAATATGTATTTTATGAAAGAAAAAATTTACTGTCTGCTTTCAGGGGACTAATTAATGTAGTTAGATAATATTTCAATTAACTTGGAAAGATAATAAGGTCTCTGTAGCACCAATATGACAGATATTTTTCAACACTTATAAATGTTACTGGCTTTAGATAGAAACTTAACTACTGTTGAAATTTCTTTGCCATCAAAGCATTTTGCTAATAAATACGTATATTGGGTAAATACAGAGACTAAAATTAAACAATGCATCTGTTTTCACCATACACTGAGGAACCTAACAAATATCAGGGAGTATTTGTTCACTGTGGTGTCCACCTGTCATGAAATTTTCCAGAGTATTTTCCAAAATACTATGTATTTTCACTCCTTTCATGAATGTTATTTATCAAATGCGTGACTACATGTAATTTAATTTTTTATATTTTGTATAACTTTTCCATAAATAAATTTTAAAATTTAGAAAAAATTATTTGTTAGATCATGTGTAGTGATTTTTATTCCAAAATTTTAATGATTTAATAAGCATATCATGCTCTGTTCATTTTCTTACCCCACATTAGAATATTTCAATGATTTTTCTCTTTTTTTAAGGATATCCTATAAGTAGCATCAGAATTAACAAATACCCAGGAATAAATCTAATAAAATATGTACAGATTTCTGTATGTAATTCTATAAAACATTGTTGAGAGAAACTAAAGACAACCCAAATAAATGTAGGCCTACATAATTTTCATGTATTGGAAAAATCAGTATTGTAAGGATACTTGTTTTCTTTAAACTGACGTGTAGATTCCAGTGTAATCCTAATCAGAATGTCAGTAGGTTTTTTAATGAAAGCTGTAGTTAAGATATAACCCATATATCATAGAATTTACCCATTTCATATGTACAACTCAGTGGTTTTTAGCATAATCACAGATATAAGCAACTGTCACATAGTCAATTTTAGAACATTTTCATCACCTCAAACAGGGACCTGGTACCTTTTAGCTATCACTCCCCTATCCCTCCCATCACCCTCAGCCCTAAGCAAACACTAATCTACTTTCTGTTTCTATAGATTGTATGCTTTCTCCTTTAAGTCATGAAATATCTTTTAATGTATTATTAAATGGCTGAAATCATCCAAGTCATAGTTGCAACAATATTTTTTCCTAGGGTAATATCTTGTATTCCCTCTTCCCCAGTCATTCACTTTTGGAATATCTGTAGCAATGACAGTAGGTACCAGTAGGAACAGTAGAAGTAGAGAGCAAATAGATAGCCATTTAAAAAATAGGGCTTATCAACATTTAATTATTTAAACCAGGAAATGGAGAATGATAATTTGGATCTTTAAGGCAAATTTAGTTGTGCAAGTTTAATCACTTAGAGTAGAATTAAAACAGTAGATTCGAAGCTGTACATTTCAAGAGGAACTTCACCTTTATATCTGTGCTTCTCATGAATAGGAGCACTTCTTGGGTACTCTGAGCAAGAGGCAAATGAAGCCCATAGCTACCATTCCACTTTTGTGCAAGGGCTTTGTTAATAGATATGTGGTATAAATAATTAAACAGACTTTTTATTGCTATATAATTTACATGTAGTGAATGCACAAATGTAAAGTGTATAGTTGAATGAGTTTTGACAAATACAAACACCTGTGTAACCACAGCCTAGATCAAAGTTTAGAACATTTTCACCACTCTAGAAAAAGGTTTTCATGCCCCTTTTCAGGCAGCCCCACTGCAACACAACCACAATTCTAATTTCTAACATCTAAGTGTAGCGTTGCTCGTCCTAGGACTTCATATAAGTGGAATCATGCAGTATGTACTCTTGTGTCCCAGAGCTCTGTCCATTACACGTGCATCACTAACACTACGTTTTGTTTCCAATCGGTATTTTGTTGTATGGATATACCACAATTTGTGTGACCATTCACCTGTTGTTTAACCATTTGGCTTTTGTTTCCTTTTGGCTATTATAAATAAAGCTGCTGTGAACATTCTTAAAAAAGTCTTTGTGTGAATATATTTTCATGTTTTCTGGGTAAATAGGCATACAATTGCTGTGTCAAAGGGTAGGTGTTTATATGAAAGTGCCAAACTCTTTTTTCAAAGTGGTTGTACCACTTTTCATTCTCACCAGCAATGTGTGAGAATTCTAGTGGTTCTGCATCCTCTCTGATATTTGACATTGCCAGCCCTTTTAATATTAGCTGTCCTAAGTGAATATGAAGTAGTATCTCATTGTGATTTTAATTTTCATTTCTTTAAAAACTAATGATGCTGAGCACTATTTTATGTGTTCATTGGCCACTTGTACATCTTCTTTTGTGAATGTCTATTTAAGTTTTGTGCCCATTTTAAAAGTCAGGTTATTTGGTTAGTATCCAGTTGTAGTTTTTTTTTCATGTATTCTGGATACATGTCTTTGTTGGATTACAAATATGTCCTTTGTAGCTTGCCTTTTCATTTCTTAACAATGCCTTTAGAACAGCAGATTTTTTGTGTAAATAGTGTATTTTGTGTCCTAGGAAATCCTTATCTTGTATCCCAAAGTTGCAAAGATACTCTCCTATGGTTTTTTTTTTTTTTTTTTCTAGAAGCTCTTTAATTAGTATTTTTATTTTTAGGTCTGTGATCCACGTTGAATTAATGTTTGTGTACAGTGTGAGTCCGGAGCTACAGTCCCTCTCTCCCCCTCCTCCCTGTGCAGTTACCCAGTCATTCCAGCTAGAGTCTGCCCTTTCCCCACGGAGTAACCTTGGCACGTCTGTGGAAAATCAATTCGCCATATACTTGGGCTTTATTTCTAGACTCTTCTGTTCCACTGTCTATCATCTGTTTGCGTTACTATGGCCTTTATATAGTGTGTCTAGAAATTAGGTGGTATAAGTTCTTCAAAGTGTTCTTCATTTTCAAGAATGTTTGACTATTCTAAGTCCTTTGCATTTCCATATAAATTTTAGAAGGAGCTTATTATTTCTATAGAAATGCTTGCTAGGATTTTAGTTGTGATGGCATTGAATCCAGAAATCAATTTGGAGAAAATTGACAATGTTGAGTTTCTCAGTCTATCAGCATGGTGTTAATATCTGTTTATTTTGAGTCTTCTCTAATTTCTCTGCCATATTATTTTGATTTTCAGTGTAGAAGTCTTGCATATTTTTGGTTAAATTTATTCTGAATATTTTATTATTTTTGATGCTATTGTAAATGGCATTTAAAATTTTTATTTTGTCATTTGTTGCTCATAGAAATATAATTGATTTTTGTACATTGACCTTGCATCCTATGCCTTTGCTAAATTCATTTATTTGTATTTATTTTGAAATTTTTCTGCAGATTCCCTAAGGTTTTCTCTGTACACAATCAAATCATCTGTGAATGATTTTTCCAATTTTTGTACCTTTTATTTCATTTTCTTGCCTTTTGCATTGGCTTCTAGTGCAAAAGTAGGTGGAAGTGATGAGAATGAACATCCTGCCCAGTGTCTGACTTTAGAGAGAAAGCATTCAGTATTTCCATTAACCATCATATTAGCTCTGGATTTTTTTTAGATGCCTTTTATCAGAATGAGGGAGTTCTAGTCTATTCCCAACCTGTTAGAATTTTTATCCTGAATGGATATTGGATTTTGTCAAATGCCTTTGCTGAATCCACTGAGACTATCATATATATATATTTTTTATTCTGTTAAGGTGGGTGAATTACATTGATGGTTTCTAAATGTTAAAACCATCATTTGCATTCCTGGGATAAACTCCATTTGGTCATGATTTATTATATACAGACATGTTAATCTGTTTATTCTTCAGAAAAAAATAGTCTCCTTAAATAGCAAAAGTATGTTCTTTTCAATGGTTAAAGATACCATGGTTGAAGCTTATATGCAGATCTTTACAGGTTTTTTGAGAGAAAATTTGTCCAGCCCAAAAAGGAAGCGTTATCTTAGATTTTAATCTTGGCACCAGCATCAATGAGATGGGTGACTTCAGTTTGTGATGAGCTGCTTCAGATCTCCCTGTCCTCATCAGGAACAATTTAAATACATTAAGTTGGATGACTTAAAAGATCTCTTCCAACATAAAAAGTATTTGTTTTCATATAACATTTGATAATAACAGTTTCTGATTTTTTTCTATACCCTGGTTATAAATATATACAGCTTAATTCTGATGTAATGAATAGAAAATCACAGTAATTTATTACCAACATAAGTGTGATAAATACTACTTTTTAAAACTTCAGCATATGAATTTCCATACCTGTTCACACTTTATGAATGCTCTATAAAGTTGTTACTTATTTTGCTGAGTAAAATGTGAAGTTTTACTGGAAGAGGTTATATATTTATGAACAAAACATTATTTAAAAATTATAATAGGTCTCTTTTTCAGCTGTTTTCTGTGTAAGAGAGTACTTTTTTCTTCCTACAGTTTTGTAGTATTACCACTTTAAAATATAGTACTACATAAATGGCCTATCATTGTAATATGTAAAATAAGTATAATAGAAAAATATCAGACTTTTGGAAGTATGGCTACACAATTCATTCACTAGTTTATTCAGCAGGCCACGAAGTACCTACTAAATGCCAGCACCTCTGCTAGATGCAGAGATAAAAGAGCAGAGACTGTCCTTACCAGGAGCTCTTAGCTTTCAAAGAGACGGACAGATTGAAAAAAAGGCAATGATGACAAAACATGTGAAAGTATTTGGAGAGTGCAAAGGAGAGGGCCAATGATGCTTCTTAGAGAAACTGGCATCTCTAAGTAGGGATTAGCAATGTAGAAAAGGGAAGAAGCATTGGACCAGGGGAACCGCAGATGCGGACTTTGGAGGCTAGAGAAGGAAGAACATTCAGTGACCTAGCAGTAGTTTAGTGGGCTTAGAGCAAAGGCTGTATATGTGGTCTAGGTGGGTGGGAGGACTAGGCAGGCAGAGGCCATGTGATGGCAAGCCCCGTGTACCATATTTAAGAGGAGTAAGTTTTTTTTCTGAAAACATTGGGGAGGTTTTGTTTGTTTTGTTTTGTTTTGTTTACATGGAGGAGATTTTGAAGCAAGAAAATAGGCAATGAAAATGGTTCTTCAGATTTGACAAGTCATTGGAAATATTGGTGAGAATTATTTCAGTAGGAAAATAATGCAAACTTTTAAAATTAGTAGAGGCAATTATAATATGTGAACTTTAATTTACTACTCTAGTTTTACAGATTCTGTTTACACACATGCCAAGATCTATCTGTGCATGATTAGTTTGGCAGGAATGAGGGAGTAGGGGGGATGCTGGTATTCCTACTTCTTGGAGTAGTGAGAGTATCATCTTGGCCTCTAGACAGTGGTGCTACCCACAGAGAGCAGGTAATCCAGTGAGTTATCTCTCTTTACACCCAGGCTAATAGATAGGAGCAATGAATATATCAGGTGATTGCTGCATAACAGAGCACATTCCAAAAACTTAGCGGCATAAAACAACAAGGATTCCTTTGCTCATGTGTCTTTGAGTTGGCAGCTCAGGTAGACCCAGCCGGGATCACAGCGTCCGCTGATTGTGGGGTCAGCTGGGCTGACCTCTGACTGTGCAGTCTGTTGGCAGAAGACTGAGGGCTGTTGGATGGGGCCGTTGGCCAGACTGCCTCAGAGGCTTCTTTGATTTCAGTAGGCGAGGCGAGGCTCCTTTACATGGTTTTGTGGAGGCATTATTCCAGGAGGGGAGCGGAGAAGCTGCAAGATGCCACATAACATCACTTCTGCCACGTTCTGTTGGTCAAAGCAAGTCACAAGTTCAGCATAGAATGAAGGGATGGGAACACAGACTCCATCATTTCAGGAGAAGATAATTTGTGGCCATATTTTATCTACCATCATCTCTTCTCTGGCCACAGTTATTAGCATTCCTCCCACACTCCCTCTCCCACAGGACCCTCAAAGTATCGTCCCATCATGGCATCAGGCTTGAAGTTTCTGATCTCATGATATGTATCAGTTCTGCATGCAGGTGAGGCTTCCAGGTGCAGTGCTTTGGTTACAACTCTTCTTGATTGAGAGACTTGTGAACACAAAAGCCACACTCACCCATATACAGTGATGAGTAGGGACAAGTTAACACACTAGATACTTGTATTCAGAAAGGAGAGTGACCAGGGCACTTGGGTGGCTCAGCTGGTGAAGTGGCTGCCTTCGGCTCAGGTCATGATCCCAGGGTCCTGGGATCGAGCCCCGCATCAGGCTCCCTGCTCAGCGGGGAGCCTGCTTCTCCCTCTGCCTGCAGCTCTCCTGCTTGTGCTCTCTCTCTGTGTCAAGTAAATTCATAAAATCTTAAAAGAGAGAGAGAAAAAGAAAGGAAAGTGACCAGAGGCATGTAGCAGTCACTGATTGATCCACTGAGCTCCTGGCAGGCATGTCATTGACCCCTATTCTTGGGGCAGGGAATGTTCTCTTCTGTGGGAGTGCTTCCTTAATCCATGGTTCTCCAGGGCTCTAGGCTCCATCCTCCGAGGTGTCTTCTCTTTTCCTTAAGAGACAGCTTATAAAGTGCAGCTTTCTTACTCTGTTTCACACCTGTAGAAAAGTGAGGGCCCAGTGGTCTCTATACATTTTGAATTGTCTCTGTTCCTTTTAGTCCAAGCTGCTGGTATTTTTTAATAATACAACTTTCTTTAAAAATGTTATGGGTTTCCTCTGAATTTTAATGGAGTCCGCCACATCCCCCAAAAGCCACATCTATAATTGTTTTTGAGACAGACCTCTCTACTTCGGGCATGTAAAGTTTGTGTGGAGTAATGTCCACAAGATTCTTAGGTAGTACTTTTGCCTAGCGGATAGGTTTTACTAGGTACCACTTAAAGTCTTTCTGGAGTCCTAACAAAGAGAAATACAGCCAGTTTATAACCCTGCTTTGCTGGGAGGAGGAGAAAGCCAACAGGGACTGGTTGGGCGAAGTGGGGCCTGCAGACCCAAATCCTGCTGTGAGTGATCTGTTTCTGGACAGCCCACAAGCTAAGAATAGTTTTTGAGTTTTTAAAGGGTCGTTAAAAGAAACAGAAGAATGTACAACAGAGGCCATATATGATTCAAAAAGCCAAAAGATGTTTACTCTCTGGATGTTTACAAAAACAGGTTGCCACCCCTGTTATAATTCAAGAAGAACTCTGAGCATAATATTTGACATCAATGGGAAAAAGCAGTACATTTAGCTCTACTGAGACATCAAAAACGTTTGATGAAATTAATCCATTCTTAACAAAAACTCACAAAATAGATTAAGAATAGAGGGTGCCATATACAAAGAGTAGAAAAACCAGTAATATTTTTTAGGAAGAAGCTCTACAATAGAATCAACATAAGAATAACTCTTTATGACTATTTCTGTTTGTTTTCATGTTTTAAAAACACACAGTAGTAAAGTGGATCATGAAGGTAATGACAGCTAAAATATGAGAAAGATGGAGAAATAAAAATACCGTTCTTCAAGTGATACATACAGAAAAATCCAAAAGATCGTTGTTTCCTTTAGCCACAGCTATATAGCTGGAAAATAAAAGAAAAAAGATTCTGTTTACAGTACTAATGAAGAAATGTTCTTATATATATGTGTGTGTGTCTACACATGTACATTAGAAATAATTATAAAATTCTGATAGAAGAAATAAAGGACTTAACACACATATTTCTGCTTACATCTGGAACATTAAATTTAATTAACATGTCAAAATGCTGATTTAGAGTAGTATCATTAATACCAATTAAAGTAACTTCAGTCGTCTTCCATCACATTCTGAATCCAGTCCAAGCACTAAGCTTAGCCTGTCGTCCTGAGGTCCTTGAACCCCACTGGTCTGGTTCCCCCCTGCCTTTGCAGCTTCCTGGACATCCGTCTGCCTTGCATCTCAGCCCTTCCCCTGACTCATTTGCCCTTCCTCTCCCATCCTGTCACCATTACTTGAACTGTGAAAGGAAGTGCCTGACACCTGGTAGGTACCTAAAATATGTTTCTTAAATTGCGCTAAAAAATTACCACCTGAGTGAGAGTGATTTTACTGTTTATTATTGCTGGGGAATTTAAAAAGGCATGTTGCTGTCCTTTTCCCTGAGGAGGAGAAACATAAAAATGTAAGTATTAAGCAAAGAGTGGTGTGATTTCTATAGATTGGACAGTCTAGGAATAGCCAGGAATCTGTGTAGGTGTATATTGCCAAATATGGCATATTGAGAACTTTCTCCTTGTTGACATGAAGTAGCACCCCATTCCTCTGGACACTGTGACTAATTAGGACCTTGGGAGAGAAAAAACAGAGCTTGGGGTGAAATAGAGGACTGCAAGTTCTAGTTTACCAGGATGCCCACAAATAAGAGAAAAAGATTTTCTGACTTGCAAAGGGATAGAATGATTCCTGTGGTTTATTTGGAACTTGAAAGGATAAGTAAATCTGGAAACATGCAATACCTAAAAAAGTAATGGATCCAGAGGAATATCAAGAGGTTCCCCAATGATGAATTGTTTAGAAATTATTGTGATTTAATGAAGTCAAGAGTTGTTCACTCACTGTTATATTGGGCCACGGGGAGACAAGTGGTGTCCTCCTCAGAACTGCAATTCCAGCAGGAGTGGCAAAAACCAAAATGCTTCAGTTTCATTCTTTTGAAAGGCCTGTGGTTTCCAAGAACGAATCCACTTGGTGAAATGGGGGCACAGGCATGAAGTCCTGAGGGGTGGGGGGAAACAGTAAACTTGGGTTGGTGTGAGAGAAAAAGCTTCACAAAAGAGGTTTTGCCAGCTGAGCCTTGAAGGTAGTGAGGGCCCCCCTAGCTAAGTGGAAGGAGTGAGAAAGGTTGCAGACCATGCATCATGCAGAGGCTGGGAGGCAGGAATGCCTATTCGCGTAGCAATGACGATTTGCCAGTGTACTGTTGCGGAGCAAGGGCTGGGGCACTTCACATACTCTTAAGGTTTCCACAAGCTCTGTTAGAATGTTATTAGTTCATCTGACAAAGATATAGACTCAGATCAGGAGGACTCTACAGGAATGGTGTGCCCAAAATTGGTTTACATTTTTTAAAAGACCATATACATTTTGCTGGCATCTTTAAAAATGTCGAGGTACATACTGAGTATGAGCTGTACATGGAAATGTTATCCAGACATCTTTAGTCTTCCTAATTTTGAGGTAAAAGCACATGGAAATAGGCCCCTTGGAAATAATCTTGACTATGCATCCAGAATTTAAAGTCATTCATGCCGATAACATTATCATCCAACTCTGTACTAGGCATTGGGTGTCAAGAAAGAGGGGTGATTGCTAAGGACTAGGGCCTGGGCCCAGGAGTCCATGCTCTGAGAGAGGACTGGGAAGAACGTTTGGAAAAGTTTTCCATCCTAATAGAGATTAATCCAAACTCCTTCACATGGCCCACAGGCCACATTAGATCTGGCACTCACCACGTCACCAACCTCTGCCCTCAAGCCTCATCTCCTGGCACTCCCCCCATTCTATTCCAGCCACACTGGCCGGCTTGCTGTTCTGTGAAATAGCCAAGCCCATTCCCGACCCTTTGTGTACTTCCTAGGAGCCCTTTTCCTCCAAATCTTTGCATGGATTCCTTCTTCTCTTTGAGTATCTGCTCAAGTGGCCCATCCTGAACAGCCTATCTAAATGTCCTCCTTTTAGTCACTCTATAATCCCTGTCCTGTTTAATTTTCTTCATAGCACAGCATTCTGTATGAAATTGTCTTATTTGTACCCATTATTTTCCATCTCCCCTGCTAGAGTGTCAGCTTTGTGAGAAGGCGAATTTTGTCTTCCTTGTTCACCACTCCATCCAAAGTGTCTGGCACATGGTAGGGGCTCAATAAATATTTGTTGAATCATGGAGGACAACTGGCATTCAGACATGAACAGTTCAGCAAGTTGTTTGCTGTACCAGAAGTCAATCAGGAACGTGATCTCTAACTTGCTGAGGGGGGATTAGAGAAGTCTCTCCACAGAGGAACTAAGACTTGCCTGAAGAATGAGTTGGCATTTGGCAGATTGGAAGATGATGGTGGAGAATTGCAAGGGCAATGCCTGACCCGTGGTGTTCAGGAAACCCTTCAGAGCTGGACATGTGGGGATGGGTCAGGGTTGGTGGTGGGAGTTGAAACTGGACAAGTCAGTAGGAATCACGTCATGAAGGGTCTTCTAAGCATGAAAAGAAGCTCAGATTTTACTTTTGACGTATTTTCAGCCTTTTCATAACCAGGGCACTAGAAGGAATAGTCTGAGTGCTGTGTCCCTGCTTTCTCATTCCCTTTCAGCTCTTCAGCCTACTGCAATCTGACTTGTATCCTTATCATTACCTTAATACTGAGTTTGTTAAGGTTGCCAGTGACCCTCTACTTGACAGATGCTTTACGGCCATTATCTTAGACAACTAAAGAACAACAGCTCTTGACCTGGTTGGCTTTCTTCTTTCCCAACGGCTCTCTTCCCTTGATTTCTCTTGTTCTACATCTCTTTGGGGGAGCTACTTCTCGGCCTCCTTGGCAGGCTTCTCACCAGCACTACCATTCTTCATTCTTGAAGTATTGCTCTCCAGAGCTCCATTCCCATCTGTCCTCTCTTGTCATTCTGCATTCTCTCCTTAGGAAATCTGTGTCCTTGACTTCTGCCCCAGTGATTCCCAAGTCTTTTTATGTACTTCACATCTTTTTCTTAAGCTCTAAATCTATATATCCAACTGTTGACTAAAAAGCTCTCTCCATTTGAATATCCCACAGATACCTCAGACTTAATATGTCTAAACAATAGATCCATCATCTCTATCCCAACCTAGTACCACTCCTAAATTTCCTATCTTGGTGAGGACATTATTAGTCACCTTGTTGCCTAAAACAGAATTCTTTGAGTTCTTGCGGATCTTTTTTTTCCCCCTTACGCTCCATAGATAATCAACTGCAAGTCATTTCAGTTCTTCCTTGCAGTTTCTCAAAAATGTTTCCTTTTCAATTTTACTGTAGAGCACTTCCGTTTATCATTCTCTGTCATCTGGGTTATTGTTTCCCTGCCTCTAACACTGATCAATCCCTTTCCCTTCCCACCCCAATTCTGTCCTCTATACAGTGGCTAGAGTGGTCTTTCTAACAAGCAAATCTGATTATATTACTCTGACTTCTTCTGCACTGACTGAAATGAGGAACTTAAACTTGATTTGTCACTAATTCCCTGACCACCCATGTCCCCAGTGTCCCAGTCTAGCTCTCTAGCTCCAGTCCCACTTCCACACTTCTAACTGGTAATGATCGCTCCTTTACCTGAACTCCTAAACTGAATATCTGTACCACACCCAGGTACTGACTTATACTACATGCCTTCTATTGTTCTTTAACTGTTTGTGTGTATGTATTTTATGGACCAAATGAGGGGACCTTCTCCAGGACCATATCCTCCAGAAAGGGTAAGACAGTAAGTGCTGTGGACGTAGTGTGCAGTCAATACATATTTATTAGATTATCTTCACTAATAAGTCTTTCTCTCTTTATATATATATATATATATATATATCATTTATTAATAATGTCAATTTCTCTTTTTAAAATTGTGTTCTCTGAGTTTTACATTTAACTGCATGAAGATTTTGTTTTTCTAGTAACTTCATGTTACTGGTTTGCTAATTAATAGGGCTTAACTTTTCATTTTCACCTAGCAAATTTGTTTTTTCAGCGATGAGAAATTCTTGCCATGTGCATGGTGGTAATAACAGCTATTTTGGGAAAAATCAGCAAGAATGTGCTAAATACCGTCAAATACTCTTACATTCTTCTGTCCTTGGAAAGGTTTATAAATTGAGAAGTACCACAACTTTAATTGGATTTAAGATAGGTTAATTTGACTCTTAGCTTTTCAAATGCAACCTTTCAAGAAAAGGGATTTTTTGGTTCAATTTAAGACAAGGTACTAGGAATTATGTGTCTCATGACCTCAGAACATGAAGGATTGCTTTGTTTCTAATACAGGCATTGACATGTAGAGAAGAACTCCTTACTCTACTTCTATCACTCCTTCCACTGGTATGGAAGATACCTGTTCAAGAAGAAAAGGCAGCAGGTATGTTTCTTTTATCACATCACTTGTGTTATCAAAATTCCACTGGGGAAAGAAGTACCATGGAAAAGTTCCTTCTACCTTAATAGTTGATACAGTTCAAATTCAGAACAGTATATATTAGCATGATACTTGACAGGAGAAATTCTTTAGGCAGATGCATTTTTATTTCTGCTAATAATACAAAAACCATGGTGCTTCTTAGGGGATTATTCAAATATAACAATGATCAGAAAATATATGAAGAAGCAGAACACTTAGCAGAAGGAGTCAATCTAGGTGCGTGACCCCATCAGAGAAATGGATAGTGGAAAGTTTGAAGAAAGAAATGAAAGCTCCTCGCTTATTTTATTTTATTTTATTTTTATTTGAGAGAGAGAGAGGCAAAGGGAGAGGGAGTAGCAGGCTCCCTGCTCAGCATGTGGGTCTTAATCCCAGGACCCTGGGATCATGACCTGAGCCAAAGGCAGACAATCTGCTGAGCCACCCAGGTGCCCTTCCTTCGCTTATTTTAAAGACTGCTTTTTGGGGCACCTGGGTGGCTCAGTCGGTTAAGCGGCTGCCTTCAGCCCAGGTCATGATTCCAGGGTTCTGGGATCGAGCCCCACGTCGGGCTCCCTGCTGAGCGGGGAGCCTACTTCTCTCTCTCCCTCTACCTGCCGCTCCCCCTGCTTGTGCTCTCTCTCTCTCTCTAAAAAAAAAAAAAAAAAAAAAAAAAAAAGTCTGCTTTTTATTACCAGTACACTACTGATGACTTTTGCAATTTAGTTTTTTTTTTATGTTCTTTGAAGGGATTAATTTGAAGTAATATTTTGTTTCAAGGCTGGATAGAATTATTACACTTAAGGTCAACACAGTTTTAGTATCTCATTTTGAAAAAAAATTTTAAATTACACACACACATATATATCTATATCATATTAGGTATATGAAACTTAGTTTGAATGTTTCAGTGGAGGAATTAACAGTTTAACAGTTTTCCCCTTGACCATTTCTGGGATATGTGAATTGTGAGATGTTTCACGATATCTCAGGTTAACATAAATCCTTCTATCTGGTAGTTCAACACCATATATGCATTTTTAATACATTTCTGATAAGGCGCTCTCTTTTTAGGGGATTATCTAAGGTCTTGTAATATTGTTATCCTGCTTATTTGTTGATTCACTAACTCTGCTCTCATTTTCTTCTGAATTTGTAGAATTCACAAATTGTTTCTCACTTAAGATATCCGATTAGCGTTCTTTTGGGAAAGTTATCTTCATTGCCTGCATCTTTTGTGTAGGTAGAATTTGTCAGACTCTTTAATTTCTCCCCTTCCTCTCTTAATTAAGGCACAGATCTTTTATTTATAGATTATTTATTCATTCTAAATTGCAACTATATTTTTCACATAGATCTTACTATGTAGTATTGCAAAGGAAAAGACTGATTTTGCTAACTTTTTAATTAGTAAGGAGGATTTATTCATTTCCCCAAGAAATAGATACTGCATGTGGTCCATGTTCCAGGTCCTAGGTTCTAGGCACTGAGGATGCAACAGGGATGCCTGTGCCTAGTTCAGTGTGTGGCACATTCAGTAAATATTTTGAATGAAAAACTCTATTTTAACCTCAATCTTGGAGAACAGTTGGTATCTCTTATATGATTTTAAAATAATTTTGGAACATCTTAAAGTTCTTAAGTTATATCAGGGCTATAAAATAAATGCTATTTTTGAGACTATAATATACTCCTTTTCTTAATTAATGGCCCTATTAGAGGAGATTTGTAAAATGGTGTGAACAGTAGTGCTAAATCCCAGATAATCTAGAGTCTCTTATGTTGATGTCAGAATGCAATGTATGGTTTTAAATCAGATTTATATCCCTAATTTTGTTCTCCTTTGTTGTTTTCAAAATCAATTTGTATCCTTTGAACCGGTGCTACCTGGTACATAGCATGAGAAGAGTAAGCGTAGGGGGGGAGTGATCCAGAGACATAACAAATAGCTAAAGGAAATCAGCCCAGGATAAATACACTGAGGGAAAGCTCCTAAAGTGGAAGATAAATAAGAGAGTAATCACCTCTACCAATTGAGTTTGAAAACATATTAAGGTGTTGTAAATTTTCTTTCTTTATCTTATCAGATTTTAATCTATCATTCTCAGCTGATATAATCCTGACCAAAGAAAAGAACTCAAGTTCACAAAGATCTACTCAGGAAAAATTATATTTAGAAGGAAGTGCCCTATCTGGTCAGGTTTCTGCAAAAGTAAACATTTTTCGAAAAAGCAGACGGCAGCATAAAACTACCCACCGCTATTCGATAAGAGATGCAAGAAAGACACGGCTCTCCACCTCAGACTCAGAAGCCAATTCAGATGACAAGAGCATAGCGATGAATAAGCATCGAAGGCCCCGTCTGCTACAGCATTTTGCAACACAGTCTCCTAAAGACGACCACCTTACAGCTAAACTTGACCACTTATCAACCAAAGAACAGACTCCTCCTGACACAATGGCTTTGGAAAATTCCAAGGAGATTATTCCAAGACAGGAGTCAAACAGTGACATTTTGAGTGAGCCAGCTGCCTTGTCTATTATCAGTCACATGAATAATTCTCCTTTTGACTTATGTCATGTTTTGTTATCTTTATTAGAGAAAGTTTGTAAGTTTGACATGACCTTAAATCATAATTCTGCTCTGGCAGCCACTGTAGTGCCCACACTGACTGAATTTCTAACAGGCTTTGGGGACTGCTGTAATCTAAGTGACAACTTGGAGAGTCAGATGCTTTCTACAGGTTGGACTGAAGAACCGGTGGCTTTGGTTCAACGGATGCTTTTTCGAACAGTGTTGCATCTTATGTCAGTAGATATTAGTACTGCAGAGATGATGCCGGAAAATCTTAGGAAAAATTTAACGGAATTGCTGAGAGCAGCTTTAAAAATTAGAACTTGCCTAGAAAAGCAGCCTGACCCCTTCGCACCAAGACAGAAGAGAACACTACAGGAGGTTCGAGAAGGTTTTGTGTTTTCGAAGTATCGTCATAGAGCCCTTCTTTTGCCAGAGCTTCTAGAAGGGGTTCTGCAGATCCTGATCTGTTGTCTTCAAAGTGCAGCTTCCAATCCCTTCTTCTTCAGTCAAGCCATGGATTTGGTTCAAGAATTCATTCAGCACCATGGATTCAATTTATTTGAAACAGCCGTTCTTCAAATGGAATGGCTGGTTTTAAGAGAGGGAGTTCCCACTGAGGCCTCAGAACATCTGAAAGCCCTCATAAATAGTGTGATGAAAATCATGAGCACTGTCAAAAAAGTGAAATCAGAGCAACTTCATCATTCAATGTGTACAAGGAAAAGGCACCGACGATGTGAATATTCTCACTTTATGCACCACCACAGAGACCTCTCAGGTCTCCTGGTTTCGGCTTTTAAAAACCAGGTTTCCAAAAACCCATTTGAAGAGACTGCAGATGGAGACGTTCATTATCCCGAGCGGTGCTGTTGTATCGCGGTGTGCGCTCATCAGTGCTTACGCTTACTCCAGCAGGCTTCCTTGAGCAGCACCTGTGTCCAGATTCTGTCGGGCATCCAGAACGTCGGAATATGCTGTTGCATGGATCCCAAATCCGTAATCATCCCTTTGCTCCATGCTTTTCAGCTGCCTGCGCTGAAGCATTTTCAGCAGCATATATTGAATATCCTTAACAAGCTTATTTTGGATCAGTTAGGAGGAGCTGAGACACCGCAAAAAATTAAACAAGCAACTTGCAATATTTGTACCATTGACCCTGATCAACTGGCCAAATTAGAAGAGACACTGCAGGGAAACTCATGTGATGCTGCACCTTCCCCAAGTCTGTCCAGCCCTTCCTACAGATTTCAAGGGATCTTGCCCAGCAGTGGATCTGAAGACTTGCTGTGGAAATGGGATGCCTTAGAGGCTTATCAGAAGTTTGTTTTTGAAGAAGACAGGTTACGTAGTGTACAGGTTGCAAATCACATCTGCAGCCTAATCCAGAAAAGCAATGTAGTTGTCCAGTGGAAACTGTATAATTCCGTATTTAATCCTGTGCTCCAGCGAGGCGTTCAATTAGCACATCATTGTCAACACCTTAGCATCACGTCAGCCCCGACTCATGTATGTAGCCATCATGACCAGTGTTTGCCTCAGGAAGTGCTTCAGATTTATTTAAAAACTCTGCCTACTCTGCTTAAATCAAGGTTTGTATGTGTGCACGTGTGCAGATACCTTTTCCTTACTGTATGCTTTTGACTGTCTTTCCCCATTATTCTTTCCTAGGATTTAATTTTAGTTTAACAACAAAAAGTGTTCCCATTCCATGTCAGAGTTTGCTTTACCTTCATTTATGGATTGTTTGATCTATTTATCTATTTATTTATTTCAGTTTCCTGGAGTGGGTATAGAGAAGAGCATAGAGCTATTGATTTTAATTTCTCAGTGGAAAAAAAGTTTTAACTATACCTCTGAGGGGAAAGATGGACACAACACAGATATCCAATAGCAGGGGCAAGGTTAAATTAATTAATTTATATTTACTTGACAGAATATTATTAGCCATTAAAAATGATGTATACGAAGATCATGCTGTGACATGAGAAAGTACTTATAATATTTTATCAATAAAACATACAAATTTAAAAATATCACCCACTTATTTACAACTTTGTAAAATACACACATACCTAAAATGATAATTATTTGTCAAGGCAGTAGATTTAAGGGGATCATGATTTCTTAAATACCACATTTACATGTATTATATACACAATGTATATAAAAATAGAAAATACAGATAAGCAAAAAGAAGAAAATTAAAATTACTTAGAATTCTACCAGTGAGTTTTTCAGATTTTGCAATTGTCAAGTCTGGTACTTAAAAATTAATTACATAAAAAAAGCTTGCTTTTGGTAGTCTGGTCTTTCAAATTAATGTGTATACCATTTCAAAAACATAATAAAATATAACCTATTATCATTATCTTTGCAATTTTTTTTTATTTCTGACATTCTCACATTGTTTAAATAGAACTGACTTTGATTTGCAAGTTTTGTAACTCTTTGGCGTATTTGTGGACAACCTGGATCTTTGCTGAGCTCACTTATATTAGTTACTACTCTGATTCCAGTGATCCAGACCCATGAGACTCACCAGAGACAGAGCTGAAAATCTTCAGACCTGTAGTTTGGTTCCTTCCCTTTATGAGGTGCAGATGTAAAACAAATAAAAAGTCCTGAATAAACCATCAGGCAAACAAACAAATGGACACACACATGCCTGCCTGTTTTCAGAGTTTGTCCATCTCAAGTGTGGAGGTGGTTGTGGCATTTAGAATTTATACAGAACCTGCCGTTTGGGGAAAAGTGTTCTTTCCCGAATTGCTTCATTTAGCTTGGGATGCATGTAATCCATTCCTTCTAAATGATGCTAGAGTCATATGTGCAGTGTTTGAAGAGGGATGTATGTGAAAGTAATTAGAAAGTAATTTGAGATCCTGCTCTAATGAAGAACACCAGCCAGATAATTGACGAATTAGATTAGTGTTTAGTATATACCACATGGAGCAATGACATATTTAAATAGTATATGTACCTATCTATAAATGATGTTTCTATATGTAAAATCTTGTGTATTTTTTTTTCTCTCACAGGGTAATAAGAGATTTGTTTTTAAGTTGTAATGGAGTAAATCAAATAATTGAATTAAATTATTTAGATGGTATTCGAAGTCATTCCCTAAAAGCATTTGAAACTCTGATAATCAGCCTAGGGGAACAACAAAAAGATTCTTCAATTCCAGGTATTGATGGGATAGACGTCAAACAGAAGGAATTGTCATCTTTAAATGTAGGTACTTCTTTTCGTAACCAGCAAGCTTACTCAGATTCTCCTCAGAGTCTTAGCAAATTTTATGCCAGTCTCAAAGAAGCCTATCCGAAGAAACGGAAGTCTGTTAACCAGGATGTTCATATCAACATGATAAACCTGTTCCTCTGTGTGGCATTCTTATGTGTAAGTAAGGAAGCGGAATCTGATAGAGAGTCAGCCAATGATTCAGAAGATACTTCTGGCTATGACAGTACAGCGAGTGAACCTTTACATCATATGCCGCCATGTTTATCTCCCGAGAGCCTGGTCTTGCCTTCTCCCAAACATATGCACCAAGCAGCAGATATTTGGTCCATGTGTCGTTGGATCTACATGTTGAGTCCTGTTTTCCAGAAACAGTTTTACAGGCTTGGTGGTTTCCAGGCTTGCCATAAATTAATATTTATGATCATACAGAAACTGTTCAGAAGTCATGAAGAGGAGCAAGGGAAAAGGGAAGGAGGCCTAAATGTCCATGAAAACCAAGATATAAGTAGAACTTCTCAATCTGAGATCACCATGAAGGAAGATTTATTATCTTTAACTGTAAAAAGAAGCCCCACACCATCAGAGCTGGGTAGTCTAAACAAGAGTGCTGACAGTGTAAGTAAATTAGAGTCACAGCATATTTCTTCCATAAATGTGGGACATATTTCAGCTACTGAAGCTGCTCCTGAGGAAGCAAAGATATTTACGAGTCGAGAAAGTGAGACATCACTTCAGAGCATACGACTTTTGGAAGCCCTTCTGGCCATTTGTCTTCATAGCACCAGAGCTAGTCAGCAAAAGATGGAATTAGAGTTACCTAATCAGGTAATAACTTGTCCTTTGTTCAGCTTTATACATATGTATTTACTTATTTCAAAGTTCTAACATAAAACTATTGTCATTTTGTTTTTCCAAAGAGTCTAAGTTTTGAGAAGCTCTTGTATGCGTAGCACAGTACCAGGTACTGTGGAGGACGGAGGAGTACCTGACCCAGTTCTTGCCCTCAAGAAGCTTATAGTTTAGTTTGGAATGCAAAATCCACATGTGTCGAAGTTACCAATCCTAAAAGGCATTAGATACGCATCATGTGTCAGATGAGTAATAATGGACTTTGTGTTTCAAAGTTCAGACTTTATAATCTCAGTGTGATGCTGTTTGGTGCCCTGCTCAGATCCCCTTTACCAAGCTGATACACCCGTCTGCCATTTGCTACCAGGACTCACATCTGAGTTATCTCCCAAGGATTGCCGTTAGCTCATGGGAGACGCCCCTTCTATAGATGCCTGGGAAGGATGCTTATAGCCAGTGATGGCTGGATATAGCTCTGTGGAGTGGGGACAGTCTTTGTGGTACAGTTCAGGCTCCAAAGCTTCCCATGGAATTAGGCAGGAGCCAAGAATTTATTCTGAAACCACATTTTTGCCTGGATTTCCGCCCCCCCCCACCCCCCTGCAATATATTCTGCTTCCCTCACGACCTTACAGATTTTTTCCTGAGAACATTTCTCAGCTGAAAAAGGAATCCTCAGTTTCAGGCCCTGCTTCTAAGAAAACTTCAAATATGATAGACCCCCTGTTAATAACTCATCACTAACTGTTGGTCAGCCAGCAGGCTCTCCCTACTGCTGTTCCTGTCTCCCTATTTCCTCCTATCTAAAAAATCTTGATGTCTCCACATTGCTCACAGTTAAAAATCCAAATTCCTTAGGATAGCATACAGAGCCCTTTAGTGTCTTGTGTTCACTTCCTTGCCTAGCTTCATGTTCTGCCATTCTTCACCATGCTGCCCATCAACCATACTAAGCTAGACGGCTGCTTCTCAAGATGCCACTCCTTGTTATTCTGGACGTGTTCTTCTGCCTAGCACACTCTCTCCCTCTGCCTCTAGGCCTGCTGTCTACTACTTGTTCTTCATTGTCCATCTCATACAACCCTCCCCTGGGACACTTTTGGCAGGTCTCTCAGGCACCTTCTCTCTTTTTGTTTCTCCGAGAACTTTGTTTATAGCTCTAGTGTGGTCATCATCATACCTTGTCTACATGTATCTGTTTCTTACACTGGACTGAGGGAATTCCTTAAAGGGAGAAGTCAGCTTCATATCCATCTTTTGGCCTCATCCCCTAATGTAGGGACATAGGCAAGCAGCCTTAGAGTCTACTTCTTAGAGTCTTACAGAATCTGTAAGCATAAGGCATTTGTAAAATGTAGAGATGGTTAATCAAAACTCTGAAGTTTCAACTAATCTTTTTTGTGTTTGATACAGTTAATTTGTGATCCATTGAAATTCAGAATGAAATAAGATGAGTGAAGCATTTGATAAATAAAATGTTACTATGAATTGTAACAGTAGGTATTTGTATAAGAGCTAGATATTTATAGTCCTTTTAATTTCATATCTACTGCAAATAAATGGACTAGCTTTCTCCTTATTAAGTAAATATTATTTATTTTGTCACTGTTTAATTTTTTTAAAGCATGTTATTAATATTCTTAGTATCCTTTATTTTACCTTAGAACTTGTCTGTGGAAAACATATTGTTTGAAATGAGGGACCATCTTTCCCAGTCAAAGGTGATTGAAACAGAATTAGCAAAGCCTTTATTTGATGCCCTGCTTCGAGTCGCACTGGGGAATCATTCAGCAGATTTTGAACACCATGATGCTATGACTGAGAAGGTATGGATACGATCCAATTGTGTTGTTTGGGTATGACTAGCAGAGGCAGACGTATGTGGGATGGGCCTAGGGCCCTGATGAATGTGGTTAGAACACATGGGCCAGGATTTGGTCAGGTGAGTTCTGGAGGTCATATCTCCATCTTGTGGGATGGATAGTATTTACTCAGTGCCCTATCTCGTAAAAAACAGGAGAGCAACGTGACGTGCTTTTTTTCATCTAATCTGGCAGTTTACTAAGAGTTATTCTCAGGGAGACAGAAATTTATTATTTAATTTGATAAGTCTTACATGTAACTGATAGTTTATTAAATGATAATTCAGGAATGGTGATGACTCAGGTATCTTTTCTGATCCTATATTGGTACAGTTAAATTTCCAGAACCTTGTATTTTAATTTTAAATCACTCAATACAAAAATGACTAGTACTTGCATAGAAATTAGCAGTCATAGTTTTTAAGTTAACATTTTTTTCTAAAAGAACTATTTTAATTTTTTTCTTGAAACTGTATGTGTATATTTAGTTCACTACCCTCTTCTTTTATGTTTCTTTTACCCTTAATTGTCCTTTATCTTTATGTAAGTTCTTAGTAAAACTGTCCTTTATCTCTATGTAACTTCTCTTTTAATTTCACAGTCTAGCCATATATATGACATTTTATAATCTTCTGCCACAATATTTTATGTTGCTGTTTGTCATAACTTGAAAAAACTTACTGAAATAGCAACTGATGCCTTTATCATATTCCTGAATCAATTGGTTTACTGGAAAATGTTAAAATACTACTTTATTCTACCTTTTATTAATGTTACAGTGATAAAGTACTCTGAGATGCTTTCAGTGAAAATGTGTTCCAAAGTGAAGATATTGGTAGCATTTTTATAAGAAAAGGAAGATTTCATGCTGCAGGATATTGCACCAGAAGTTAATGCTGAAACTCTCGATTTCTGAAATGCTTGTATATAAACAACTGGATTCTGAAATCTTAAAATTAATCCCTTTGAACAATTTTTATGTCTCCTCTGGTTATCTAATTTATGAAACATTTTATTTATAAAAGTCCTATGGAAAAATCTTTTTCCATGAACAAATGTGTAAAAATAGTATTTATTTGCTAGCATTAAGTTGTAAGAAGTGTAATGCCACCTCATTGTGGTTTTTAGTCATTTCCTATTGTATAACTAGAGTGAAATTTCATAGACTTCTTTTTCAGTAAAACTGAAATGACCTATAGCTTCATCTGTTAGAGACCCCCATTTCTGAGGTGTTAATAAAATTGAGAGATTCTGGAAATTTTTGCTGTGTGAATTTCATAATTTATAGTGCTTCATATTGATTCCTGAGGTTTTTTTTTCTTAAAGAAAACACTGAAGCTGTCCTTAAAATGATTTTTTTTAAAGATTTTATTTATTTATGTGACAGAGGAGAGACAGCGAGAGAGGGAACACAAGCAGGGGGAGTGGGAGAGGGAGAAGCAGGCTTCCTGCCGAGCAGGGAGCCCGATGCGGGGCTCGATCCCAGGACCCTGGGATCGTGACCTGAGCCAAAGGCAGACACTCAACGACTGAGCCACCTGGGTGCCCCCTTAAAATGATTTTTGAGTAATAAACATTCTATTACTAAATATGAGCAAATATTACAACTTTTGCCTTCTAATTGCACTGATCTTATAGAGTCATCAATCTGAAGAAGAATTGTCATCCCAACCTGGTGATTTTTCAGAAGAAGCTGAGGACTCCCAGTGTTGTAGTCTCAAACTTTTGGTCGAAGAAGAAGGCTATGAAGCAGACAGTGAGAGCAATCCTGAGGATAGTGAAACCCGAGATGATGGTAATATCACTGAAGTACTTGTGATTGGATTTGCAAATCAGATTATTAATTAGCAAAATGGTTACAGTAATACCACTTTAGAATTTTGTATTGCCTTGCAATTTAAAAAGTGCATTGCTTTGATCTTATTTGATCTTGACAATAGATTCTGGCGTTTATAATATAGTCAACATAAAACAGATATATTTTGTTATTGCCAACATTGGCTGAATGCCTGAGAATACAAGGTAGAGAGAGTCCCTGCTTTCATCAATACTCCAGTAGAAAAAACAAACAGGAGGTGTCAGAAGTGAACAATATGAAGAAATAAAACAGGGCGATGTGATAGTGATTGGGTGGTCAGAGAAGGCCTCACTGAAGATGTTTGGTTTATATTGAGGCCTAAATTAAAAAAAAAAACTATCCAGACAGATACTGACAGGAAGGGCATTTCAGGCTGTTTGTTATAAAGATTGATTAATATAAGGAATACAGACATCTTTTTGTGACATCCAAGGATGCTGCAGCACAGATTTCTTCTTAGC
This sequence comes from Neomonachus schauinslandi, assembly GCF_002201575.2. Taxonomy (NCBI): domain Eukaryota; kingdom Metazoa; phylum Chordata; class Mammalia; order Carnivora; family Phocidae; genus Neomonachus; species Neomonachus schauinslandi. Next base: position 81,348,384 of record NC_058408.1, read on the forward strand.
TTACTGCAACCCAACCCGTCCCTAGGATTGCACATGATCCTTTGTCTCTGGGTTTAAAACTTGGGTAGAACAGAATAGATGGGTTGATTGGAGCCAAGAGCTTTCTGGAAGGCTCCATCTTTTTAATGTTGACCTTATGACCGTCCCAGTACTGCTAGTCTTCACTAAGTTTCCAGCAGCTTGTCTTCCTCAGTCTGTTTTCTCTTTCCCATTGCGTGAAGGCATAATCACGGATGTCCTAACAGAAGGGCTTGATGGACCCATAGCAAGTATTTGTTCATTTGTATATAATAAAGAGAGTGAAAAGAACAAAAGCGCAGGCACAAATTGAAAGAATCTACATATGTATATATGTATATGTACACACACACGTATTCATCTAGCTTACTTGATTTATGAAACTATTTTTGTTTGTTTCCAGTGTTACTAAGAAATAATTGACATACATCACTATATAAGTTTAAGGTATGCAGCATGATGGTTTGATTTACATATATTATGAAATGATGACCACAATAGTATAAGTTAACATCCATCATCTTATATATGTACAGTAAAAAAGAAAAAAAGAAAAAATTTCTCCTTGTGATGAGAACTTTTAGGTTCTATTCTGCTGATTACTTTCTTATGTATCACACAGCAGTGTTAACTGTAGTCCTCATGTTGTCCATTACATCCCTAGTGCTTATTTATCTTGTAACTAGAAGTTTGTACATTTTGACCACCTTCCTCCATCTCCTCCCACCCCCACCTTCTGAACAAGTGCTTTTGAAAAAATATTAGTTCAATGGTGTAGGTTTTATCAGTATACTGACATTTTATAATGACAGACTTCCTCCTTTTTATAGGTTTGCTGATGGTCTGTGTAGACATTTATAAATTTCTTAACTACATGAACATTTTTTAAACAGCACAGCAGTCACTTTTAAGAGCACATCAGTCAAATTTTCCAAAATGTAATATTCCATGACAGTGTCTGTCTGTTTCTCGCTTATGAGGAAGACAAAGTATAGAATTCCTCCAACCAATAACCGAACCTATTATTTTCACAGAGATCTGAGCAGGCAAATGAACTAGTCTGTGATTTAAGTATTTTGGAGTCAGGGGCGCCTGGGTGGCTCAGTCGTTAAGCATCTGCCTTCGGCTCAGGTCATGATCCCAGGGTCCTGGGATCAAGCCCCACATCGGGCTCTCTGCTCCGCGGGAAGCCTGCTTCTCCCTCTCCCATTCCCTCTGCTTGTGTTCCCTCTCTCGCTGTGTCTCTCTCTGTCAAATAAATAAATAAAATCTTTAAAAAAAAAAAAAGTATTCTGGGGTCAGAAGGTTTGGGATAGTGTTTTTTCCCACTTGTGTCAGAGAAAATGTGTTAAATCTGTATCACATGTCTATAAAAGTTACTGTTGATATTTGTAATTCTATTGAAGATATCAAAATTACTTTTAAGCTACTCATTTATCTTCAAAATATCCGCAAGACTTGATTATCCAGGATACTTATTGTAATGAAAAGTCGCCTTGTAGGAAAAGGCTGTGTGAGAATCTTCTTATAAAGAGCACTTTGCCACAAGATCTCCTAAATGTTAAGTGAGATTTGAAATGTTTATTCAGTGTTTAGGGAATAAAAATCATCTTTTCTTTTCCTCTTTCAGGTGTAGATTTGAAGCCTGAAGCAGAAGTTTTCAGTGCATTAAGCAGCCCAAAGGACTTGCTTGAAAACCTCACTGAAGGGGAAATAATATATCCTGAGATTTGTATGCTGGAATTAAATTTGCTTTCCACTGGTAAAGCCAAACTTGATGTACTTGCCCATGTATTTGAGAGTTTTTTGAAAATCATCAGACAGAAGGAAAAGAATATTTTTCTACTCATGCAACAGGTAAAAGAGGCATTTAGTTAAATGTGGTGAATATTTATCACACACATGCCCCAATCACTCATTTCCTTATTTAGAACCCAACTTGTCTGAAAATTATTTGAGATGATTATTTATCTTTTATAATACCTTAGATATGTTTTTATGTACAAGTGGTATTCTAAAAATCTTCTAATTCCATTGTTCTCTAAAGCAGCATAAAAAATGTCATTGGCTAACTAATCCTTGTATATTTCTGAGAATGGGCAATATTTTGTAAATTACACTTAATATATAGTCATTGTTTTTGAAAAACCAGAAAACCAAAACAGTATGAAAAAAATAAATGTATAAACCACCTAAAAAAAAGAAAATGAAAAGTATGTAATTGCACACATAGCTTTCTTCCCAGTTACTTGAAAATATTTATATATGTATATACAGTAGAGTATCAAATCATTTATTATGACGTTACAGTTGCTTCATGCTTTCATGAGGTAAGAAATTTAATTTCTTATGTTTTGTTTTTTAATCTTCAGGGAACTGTGAAAAATCTTTTAGGAGGGTTCTTGAGTATTTTAACGCAGGCTGATTCTGATTTTCAAGGTGCGTTGAAACTGTTAGTTTTACACAATAGCTTTGAAATTATTTTGTTGTTATGTGAAATGAAGAGTTGATAATAATGACTTCCATTGGCATAGTGCCCTGTGATTTCAAAAGTAGCTTTATATGCATCATCTCTTTTGTTCGATAGACATAGTGTAAGTATCTTGATTTTATAGAGAGGACTGTCTAGATTCCAAGGGATTGAGTGAGTTGTTCAGGGTCATGTACACAGAAGTGGTCTTGCAAGGACTATTCCCCAGTCTAAGTATGGTGTTCCTGCTTTATCAGACATTGAGTGCCACTTTCCACTCTGTACTTTCATAGACATTTGAGGAATTCATAATGAATATATAATATGGCAACATATAATAGAAACTTCGATTTTAGTTGGAGAAGTCTAACGTACATGAAACATTAATTCAGGTTTGTCAGATGTTTCTTCACGATTAAATTCGAGTGATGCATTTTTGGCAAACAGACCTCATAAGTGACGTTGTGCCTTTCACGGTGCATCATATTGTGGTTCCTGATGTCCATATCTTATTACTGTGATCATTTGGTTAAGGTGATGTCTTGCCGAGTTTCTCCTTTGTAAAGTTACTGTTTTCTCTTTATAATTAGTAAGTATCATGTGGGGAGATAACTTGAGATTATGTAAATATTTTCTTTTCATCATACTCGAACCCACTAATCCTCAGCACCCATTGATGATTCTTGACTGAAATTGTTAATACTGTGGTATTTGCCAAATAGTGATTTTCTATTTCCATTATTCCTTTTATATTTATTAATTGTGATTATACAGTAAAGAAAAGCTTTTCCTTCTCCATTTACTTATTTAGTATATGGGTATGTTTATATTTATTGTGGTAGACACTTAGTGGGTCCTTTAGATCTGAAGACTTATTTCTAGCTTAGCTCTGAGAAATTCTATTACATTACCTTATTTTTAAGATTTATAGCATTTTTTTAAAGATTTTATTTATTTATTTGACAGAGACACAGTGAGAGAGGGAACACAAGCAGGGGGAGTGGGAGAGGGAGAAGCAGACTTCCTGCTGAGCAGGGAGCCCAATGTGGGGCTCGATCCCAGGACCCTGGGATCATGACCTGAGCCGAAGGCAGACGCTTAACGACTGAGCCACCCAGGTGCCCCTTACATTACCTTTTAATAACAGTTTTATTGAGAGAGAATTCGTGGACTACACAGTTCACCCATTTAAAATATACAGTTCAGTGTTTTTTGGTATATTTGCAGAGTTCTGCAACCATCACCACTTATTTGCTCTTACGAATAATGCTATGAACACTCATGTACTAGTTTCTACATGGACATGTGTTTTCATTTCTTTTGGGTCCAATGGTAACTCTGTGTATAATCAGATGAGGAACAGCCAGAGTGTTTTCCAAAGCGGCTGTGTTATTTTGCATTCCACCAGCAGTATATGAGGATTCTAATTTCTTTACATCCTTGCTAACACTTGTTATGACCTGTCTTTTTGGTTATATCTATCCTTGTGGACCTGCCATGTTATTCTCATTGTGGTTTTGATTTGTATTTTCCTGATGGCTAATGTTGTTATACATATTTTCATGTGCTCATTGACCATCTGTGTATCTTTCTTGGATTTCTTTAGAGAAATTTCTATTCAATCCTTTACCCATTTTGAAATTGGGTAATTTGTGGTTTTAATCATTGAATTTAAGAATTTTTAAATATATTCTAGATAAAAGCCCCTTATCAGATATGTATGATTTGAAATATTTTCTCCCAATCTATGGCTTATCTTTTCACTCTCTTGGTGGTGTATAATTGAAGCACACATTTTTTATTTTGATGAAGTCCAATTTGTCTGTTTTTGCTTCTGTCACAATGCTTTTGGTGTCATATCTAGGAAGGTGTAACTTACAGTCACAAAGAAAAAATAATTTTCTTCTCTCCACGCTTTCTGTTCTCTTCTTTTTTACATCCTAATTATAATCTTGGGCCTTCCTGGATTGATCTTGCATATGTCTTAGATTTCCTCTCACATTATCTACTTCTCTCTTCTTGTACCATGTTTTGGGAGATTTCTTCCATTCTATTCCAACCTTTTGTTCAATTTTTAACTTTGGCAGTTATCTTTTTTTTTTTTAAAGATTTTATTTATTTATTTGACAGAGAGAGAGATAGCGAGAGCAGGAACACAAGCAGGGGGAGTGGGAGAGGGAGAAACAGGCTTCCCGCTGAGCAGGGAGCCCGATGTGGGACTCGATCCCAGGATCCTGGGATCATGACCTGAGCCAAAGGCAGACGCTTAACGACTGAGCCACCCAGGCGCCCGGGCAGTTATCTTTTAATATTTAAGAGCTTCTTTTTGTTTGTTTTCTGGCTTTTCCATTTACATATAAGGATATAATATCTTCTTAAGTATATCTGGATTTAGTAATTAACATTTTAGAAAGATATTTTCTCTACCCTAAATTACTTATTTTCTCTCTGGGGTCAGTTTATCAAATTGTTTGTCTTTTATATCTTGGTTTTTCTTGTTTATATTGCTGATTCTCAAATATTTTGTGAACCTGTTTTGCCCATTTCTATTTAAGAAAGCTGTTGGAGTTAATGTTGTAAATTTGCTTTCCTATTTGGCATCTTCCCTGAATGGGCAATCCACTGGAGAGCTCTGTGTGCATGTACCAGTGGATGATAGAGGCTCCCCAAATACTGTAATAAAAAGAGCTTCACTTGGGAGAGCCATTAGGGCTACTCTTACCTCATATGGCATTTTCTGTACATTACAAAAATATGTCCTCCACACATAGGGCTTGGCTAGTGAATAGTGTCTTTGTGTAAGAGAAAGTCATCCCTTCATCCAGGCAACACAGCCCAATGCCAGGATGCATGGCTTGGTGTGAATACCATTGCAGTTTTCTTTTAGCCCATATTTTTTCCCCTTGGTGAAGCAACTTGGCCCATCTGCAGACTGTACATGTATGCCTGGTAGCCTGATGCTAATGTCCCATGGTCCATCTCAGCCTTTGCCTGGCAATCCAGTGAGTTTCTTTAAACAGTTATCAGGCTGGGGGCATAAAAGTAAAAGCTGAGCTATCTGTGCTCTGTATTCAGAATCAAGGAAAGAGGTAGGTGTTTGCAGACAGACCTTGTATTAATCCCTGCATTTGTAGCCCCCTCCTTACTTCCTCTCCAGAATGTAGACAGACAGATGGGCTCTCCATTTCTCGGAGCCCCTTTGTAATTCAAAGAGATTCGAAGCTGCAGCTTTCTCTTTTATCTCTCTGCCCTTCCATCTTCAAGAAATATTTTTAAATCTGATGTGCCCCTGGCGCTCACTGACTCCCCCACTTTTTTTGCTGTTATGAATTTCTTTCTTTTTGTAATTCTGTACTTTTAGTTCAGTGGGTTTGCAGTAGTAGACAAAGGCAAATTTATATAAATATATATATCTTCATTCCCTCATTTTGAACTGGAACCTGCTAGTTTTGAACTGAAAAAAAAAAAAAAAGTCTAAGCGCATACATACACTTTACCTTGATCATATTACTTTATCCCCCAACCTGTGATTATCTAACACTTTATTTATAGTGTTTTTTTTTTTAAATCAGAGTCCTAGTTAGGTTCATACATTACAATTAGCAGATCTATCTCATGTCTACTCCCCCCCACCCCCTTGCCATTTTTTTTTGTTGTTGAAGAAGCCAGGTCATCTATCATGAGGCATCTCCTGCATTCTGAATTTTGGCAATTATGTCCCTGGGAGGTTGTTTAATATAATCCTCTCTATCTTATATTTCCTTTAATTGGCAGTAAGATCTAGAAACCTAATTAGATTCGGATTCCATTTTTTGACCGGAATATCTTACAGGCAGGAGTCTGCCTCCGTCAGAGGCACATAATGTCTGATTGTCTCTCTTTGGGGGATGCTAGGAGCCATGGATGGTCATAGCCTAGGGACTTGCAAAATGGTAACATGCTGTCATTTCATCTTCTTGGATAAGCTGGAATACTTAAAACTTGCTCTCATCAACTACTTGGTTATTCTAAGGTATAATTCATAAAGGAAAGGCAGGAGAAATACTTAATTATTTTCCTTTATTTCCTAGTTTTCATAGTTCTTACTCAAAAACCTTTCATGGGCTCGTGTTACTTACAGGATAAAGTCCATGCTATTTTGTAGTCTTGTTGCGAGTTTCTTTCCAGATACCACATCAGTTCACGCTTCTACAAAACATGATGCTGAAACAGGGCTTCTGTCCTCAGCTTGCACATCAGGATTATTTCTGTCATATCTAAAATGGAGATAATATTTCATTTTTAGGACTTTTTTGGGTGAGGATTAGCTGAGATAATGCATAAATATACTTTGAACACTATAATGTGTGCTACAAATATTACTTTATTCTAAAAAGTTCTATGAATTTATGTACTACCCATTATATTTTATTCTAAACCCCACAATGGAATGAGGAAAGTGTTCAAAATAATTGTTTGTGATATTTAAGTATTTTCATAATCTTTAATATTTACACTTACATATATGTTATCTAATTTAGAAAGTAGTAGTTATAATTTAAACAGTTTCAAGATGAAAAGGTAGCAGACTATTTTATGGTAACTGACAGTGTCAACTTTTTAAACAAATACTGTATTAATTTATGCTTCTTTAAATAATACCTCTCCTGGGAATTAACCAATCTTTAAGATAAGTGGTTTTTTTTTTTTTTTGTCAGTGGGTTGGTTTGCATTTAATCGTATTGCTATTTTTTCAGCACATTTTTGGATTATTAGTTGTTTATAATCCATTGAAGATGTGACAATAGTATTTGATCTCTTTCAGTGAAATTGTCTGGAACCTTTAATTATGTATTGGCTTTAATTTTTTTCCCTCTATCTTTCTTTAATTTAGCATGCCAAAGAGTGTTGGTGGATCTTTTGGTATCTTTGATGAGCTCAAGAACATGTTCAGAAGAGCTAACCCTTCTTTTGAGAATATTTCTGGAGAAATCTCCTTGTACAGTAAATATGCTATAATTAAAAATTTTTTTCACTGATACCTAATAGAGTATTTTTAAAAATGATTTGGAAATCACTAAGCTCTCCCTTTTAATGTGGTAATTATTATGCAGTCAACTCCATGTTATTATGTGTAAAGTTCTCGATCATTTTATTATTTGCACATATTTTAACTGTTTCACTTCTGTTTTGGCTAACCAGTCATATCACTGGGCTCATAGTTCCATTGCCTCATCCCACCCCCAGTCGTAGTGTTTAAGAAATGCTAAATAATTTTGATTACTAAAGAGAACTTAATTATGAGTAGTTTGTACCATTTTAAGGATTATCCTCTTTTTAGAAAATTATTATCTACCCTTCAGGTATCTTCTATCACTTCTTTCCATTGGTGTAGCTTAGTGACTTTTCAACTGTTCTTTGCTGAGAAACTCATTTTTATAATAAAATTTTGACTAAAGGATAAGCAAATAAAACAGAAAAGTTTAGAGATACTTTCTCTGAAGCAAGGTCGAATGTTCCTGAGCCCTGCCCATTTCACCACCTTACTCCAACTTGTGGACCCTGACAGGTTCTGTGGAACACAGGGTTAACAGACACTAATGTAGACACTTGATAAGTGACTGTATTTATGGAATGTTTCTTTTACTTTCCCTGAGTGCAGTTCTCATTATCATCATCAACATTAGCTGTTATTTTTTGTGTAGGGCATACACTAGGCAGGATATTGGACTAAATTTCTCTTCTCTACTTGTCTCCTTAGTCGTTACTTTTCTCTTTAAATGTTCTTTTCCTCTCTTATCTTTTCTATAATTCTACATTTCAACTTAACCCCAAATTTGTAATTTATGAATAAAACCTAAAAACCCTTATTTTGGTTACCAAAAACAGATGAAAGAAAATTTATTTGATTAGGGAAAAGTCATGTAAAATAAGTTGGAAAGTATTGAGCCACTCAATTTTATGAAGTCAGTCATGCTATAAATATCATTCAGAATCTGGAGAATTTGTAAGGTCTCTGGTTCTATCCCTCACTTAAAAATAATTGAGAGAAGCAATTATAGCCTACTAGGAAATAAACATCTTTCTTTGATAGAAATTATTGTGGATATAATTATTGTAGTTAATATCTAACTTAAAACCAACTCATAACTTTTAGGGTTGTACCAAAAAAGCACCTAAATCTAAAATTAACTGCAAGAGATTAGCATTTTAAGAATAAACTCTCTATTTCATATCTTATGAACATTTTAATGGTATGGTAGATAGGAAGATATTTAACTAGGAATGCTGATATGTGTGTGGGTATGCTTGGACTTTCATTTATAACCAGAATTTCAAAATTATTATGTACCTTGTGCATCTTATGTACATAATTGTAACACTTTATTTTTCCTTTTCTCTAGGAATTTCTTCTTCTGGGTATTCTCAAAATTATTGAAAGCGACATTATGATGAGCCCTTCCCAGTACTTAACCTTCCCTCTCCTGCATACTCCAAATTTAAGCAATGACGTTTCATCACAAAAGGGTCCTGGGATTCTAAACAGTAAGGCCCTGGGATTATTAAGAAGAGCACGGAGTTCCCGGAGCAGGAAAGAGGCCGAGAGTGGAAGTTGCCCCCAGCATCTGCTCTCCTCTTGGCACGTAGCCCCGGTCCACTTGGCCTTGCTGGGCCAGAACTGCTGGCCCCACCTGTCGGAAGGCTTCAGCGTCTCACTGTGGTTTAATGTGGAGTGCGTCCACGAAGCTGGGAGAACCACGGAGAAAGGAAAGAAGACCAAGAAAAGAAATAAATCCTTAATTTTACGGGATAGTAGTTTGGATAGAACAGGTATGATGTTCCTGATATCTGTTACCTGGTGCACTAAGCCTTTTCAGACGGCAATTTTGGTTGAGCTGTAAGAATACGGTGATGTTCTCACGTGCTCTGAGTATGTTCTTCACCCTAAGTGCCTTAGTGATGGCAGACCCTGACTTACCAAAGCCTCGGTTGTCAGATAGCCTTGAAAACTTCATTTTCTTCTATATTTTTGCCTTGGGACTGGGAAGTGGGGGTGCTGCGGCAGTGGGATCACCGCATATCCAAATGCCCTGGGGGGTCACCAGCCCCATTTCCTGTCTCTTCCCTGGTCCCATTACTGGATTAGGGTGACTCCTGATGTTAGAGAGGAAAGGATACAACCTTAGAGCCACTTTTCCGTCCTTCTGCTCCATATGCCCCAGCCCCTACGAGCCCCATTTCATCTCCTTTCTCTCTTGTAGTTCAACTCTCCTCCTCCAGCCACATCTTACCTCGGCGCCCCTCTCCTAGTTCCTGTCACCGAATGTCTGGATGCGTCAGCCTTTCTCCGGAGTTAGACTCATTCCCGTTCCAGTGCTTTCTATAACTGATCGAATCCCTTTTACGCTTTCACAAAACTGTGTCTCATTCTTCATATGACGAGGGCAGGAAAAATATGTTCACTATAAAGCAGTTTATGGTGGTGAGAAGCAACACAGAGCTAATTGTTAGGGGCCATGGGATGAATGAAGTCACTAGAGGAGGCAAATGGTTAGGGGTTTATGCTTATACAGCGGTCCTGGCCTCCGGAGCTCTTTATTGCACGGAGCTTACACACCCCACTGGTGCCCTGCTTCAGAATACTAGGCCTTCAGGGCAGGTCCTCTGCCGCTGACTCACAGATAGAAAGGAAAGTCCTTAATGACACTCTCAAGACTGAAGAGTGGGAAAGGGCACCTGATATCCACAGCTGGAGCTCTGCATCCACTTCTCCAGACACATTTCTGTCTTATTAGCACAGCATACTTATGTCCTTTTGTGGGTTAGCCTAGGAAGACAAACTTTTTAAAAACTTAGGTAGCTTTAGCATTTCTTTTGTGAATCAAATTTTGCCACCTAAGAATGATAGCTCCGAAGCGACATCCATGTGACCCTGTGGATGCTGACACTGTCTCATGTGCATTGGGTGCTCTCTGGATGGGCGTCACTTTGCTCAGCTCTTTCTACACACATTTTTAATCCTCACAACAATTCAGTAAGGTAAGTGCTCATGCTGGCCATATTTGCAGATGAAATCAAACAGCATGACCAATTTATATAGCTGGCGAGTGATGGAAAGGGATTTAAACCCACCTATATTCAACTGCGGAGCTTAAATGTCACCCCGACACTATAAACAGTGCAGATTGCTTTCTCATATTTAAATGGGGGCAGTCCCAATGCAAACAGGCTCTTATAAAATGAAATGAGTATACACAATGACCTGAGAAAAGTCAGCATTGGGAAATTTTTAACAGTTTTATTATAAAAATATATTAGAAAACATATTTTAGAAAGATGACTCTGTATAAACATTTAAAAAGAACATTTAAAAAATAGTGTATGTACCAAAATTTTGAAGGGAGTGATGAGGAAAATATTGCAGTGATAACGCATCCTTTCCTGCTAAACCTACTTAGTGACACTGAGTAAGTTATTGAACCTTTCAGCACCTCAATTCTGTCACCCTCTTAATGGGGACAATAAAATTTACCTCATAAGATTGTTGTGAGCATTGAATTAAGAAATATTTGTCATATTCCTACTTTACAGTACCTGCGTACGCAGTGGTTTTTGTTCTAGTCTTTTAGTACAAAGTCAGATTTGATATGGAAACGTTAGTATCATATCAGCCATGAATTCTCTATACATCTCATATCTTGGGCAGTAGTCCCCAAAATAATCAATGAATTTAACTCTTCCTTTTAATAAAAGACTACTATTGTTTAGGGGCAGTATTCTGAAAAATTGGTAATGTTTATACCTGTTGAAAAATGGCAAAAATATATATACAGTCTAATAACTATATATATCTATATATCATCTTCTCTGAAAGGCAAATCGATTTAAAGATAAAGCATATGGCATTATGTCAGCTTGCCTTAGAAAACATTTTAGACTTTCAGAATCACTTAGCAATTATATTCAAAGATGACTCATCATGGAGTCTACACAGGAATATATTTATTGATTTTTTAAAAATCATGCTATTGTAACAATTATAGGATGACTTTGGTAGTGCCATGTGACAATGGTGTGTGCTCCCTGGGCCGGGGTCCTAACGTCAGAGTGGCCCAATCCAATCAATAAAAGAATTGTGGCACAGATTGTAATAGGTCACTGCAGTGACATCACAGGGGTTTGTTCATTCCCACAATTAACTGCCAGTTATCATATATTTTGAAACATTTGATAACTTTTAATGCACTCAATTACTGTTTTCACTCATGGTGCTCTTTTGGAGTTAATGTCTCAACTTTGGGAATATTGTTGGAACAGGTCAGGTTCAGACATCCAAGTAAATAATTTACTGCAAATGAACAACCACACTTTGTGTTCTTTTAAATTCACTTTTCCACTCAGTTTTTTATCAGCTGCTTTACTGATTATTCTAACATCTTTTTATCATAGGGAACAACAAACCAGAAGGTGCAGAGTACATAAATCCTGGTGAAAGGCTCATAGAAGAAGGATGTATCCATATGATTTCATTGGGATCCAAAGCTCTGATGATCCAAGTGTGGGTTGATCCCCACAAAGGCACTTTTATCTTTCGGTATTGATTATCCTCAACCCCCCCCCCTTTGAATAGATCATGTATTTAAATCATTTATATGCTAATAAAGATCATTACAGCAAATCAGGAAAATACTATTTAAAAAGAAGATACATCCTAATAGTTATTAATACCACCTCCGTAGCAATATATTATTCTATCCAAAAATCTATAAACTCTAAAGTAGATTGTGTTAATTCTCAATTAGATTTTAGACCAAATGCTCACTGAAGTCTTATCTATGGAAGTATTCTATCAGATTGCAGTCACCCTAAGATATTCTCAGACAGTTGTTTTCCTTGCAGTTTATATATTTAATAGCCATTATCTTATAAACTTCAGTTCTTCTTGCAATCTTGTCTTTTTTTCCTATGTCCTTTGTTCACTAGTATAGATACGAATCTTTTACTTGTATTGAGTATGAATAGTATGATACTATTTTTATAAAACTTAAAACTAAACAAAAATATGTTATTAGGGGATATATACTTTTTGTTATATATGTTATTTGGAACTTTATATACATTGTATCCTAATTCTCTCAGTAGTCCCTCCAAGTAGGGTAGACCTCCATACATCCTGGCATTTAGACATTTATGTACAACATGTATTAATTTTTGTACGAACAAAATATTACATTGTGATTTCTAAAAGGGCAATGTAGAAATAGTAACAGTAAAGGGTTTTTTTGCAAATTGAATTTTGAAAATTAGTGCCTAAATTATTAACACCAGCAAATGAGCATCATCTATTTTAGCTCATGAAATGAGGTAGTAATATAAGAAAATAACTAAGCAGATTTTATGGTGTAAAACAAAGACCTACTGACTTTGCAAGTTTAAAAATAGAGCTGCTTTTTAATCTCATTTAAATATCTAGAATTATAGTTATACATTTATTAAATGCTGAGATCAGAAATTCCACGTTTTCAGCCTATACTTTTTCTTTTGTTTTTGTAGAATGTGCATGGATTCAAATGATGATACAAAAGCTGTTTTACTGGCACAGGCTGAATCACAGGAGAATATTTTCATCCCAAGCAAATGGCAGCATTTAGTCCTCACCTACTTACAGCAGCCCCAAGGGAAAAAGAATAACCATGGGAAAATCTCCATATGGATCTCTGGGCAGAGGTTTGAAACATTTTTAGTAAACACTTACAAACTTCAGTTACAATTTTAAGTTTAGTTGGTCATAGCTTCTGAAACAGATTACAGGAAACTATAGATAAAATGTGCTATATGTTAATGCAGGAATCTATGTCAGAGTTGGATATTTTTCCTACTTATCACTCTAATATAAAATTAATTTCCCATACTAGTAACTGTTGAAAATTAATATTTGAGTTTGGGGGAACATGCAGAAATCTGGATATTTAGACATGTCGAATATATGTTAGATCAAGGAACAAAACCTACAATTTGGTCCTTCAAGCCTATATATTTATAAAATGAATCCACAAGGAATTATTTCAACTAAATGGCTAATTAAGCTAATACCTAAAAATTTTTAAAGACTAATATCTAAATTAAGTCAGGGTTTCAAAAGAAATTAGAATGACTAGAGAAAAATATAAGCCAGTATGTCAGGTGATAGATTAAGATAGGGTCCTTGAAACATACCCGGTGATAGATTCAGGTATAATACTATGTGATGTTTACTGACCAGGAAAATTGTGGGTCAAGTTCATAAGAATATTTTCTGGAATATCTTAATGTAAAATTTAACCCAGAGAGAGCTATAATATATCTTGGAATTATAAGAGTTGGGAAATATTTTATGAATGAAAGGACATGAAAGGGGATAAAGAATTGGAAACTGGTATGGCACGGGATGGGGTCAGGCTGGCTGGAAGGAAGATTCTAAGTTGAATAATGAGAAAGAAAAACGAATGGATATGGCAAAACTACCTGACAAGCAAGCTTTGAATTTCAAGATGAGGCATCTAGATGTAATCAAACGGACTGTAAAATATTGTATACCTGTGATGTTGCAGACCTTTTGCTAGGTGCATTCTAAACACTATCTCCCAATTCTCTCAAATATCCCTCAAAGTAGATTAGACCATAGAAATAACATATGCCCTTAGTGTAAATGAACCCATTTTTATTCATTCATTTGTTCATCCATTAAGTATGTATTGAGGAATTACTGTGTGCCCAGCATGTGCCTGAGGGAAATGGTAAACAAGACTCAAGACTCAAGTTCCATGCCTCCTTGGAGCTCACAGTCTAATGGGGAAGCAGACAACAAGCAAACACAATTAAATGCATATATACAAATTATGACAAATATTGTGGAGATAAAACAGATCCCTAGAGAGAAAATATCTGCTTTGCTATTTAAGAGGTGGATCAGGAAAGGCCTCTTTGGGAAAGGATTATTTAAGCTGAGACCTCAAGGAGAGATGGAGCATGCTCTGAGCAGTTGGGGGGCCAGGGGTGGGTGGGAGGGCCTTCCAGGCAGAAGAAAGGGCCCATGGAAACAAAGGGAAGGCTGGGGTCATTGCTGAAAGGGAGGCTATCAAGTTGATGGCTTACAGCTGTTCAGCCTCAATGCTAGAGGGAGGCAGAGGAGAAGGGGCCTGTGAATGGCCTAGGGAAGTCAGTCCCCAGGGTCCGCCACAGGAAAGAACAGGGTTTGGAAATAAAATCAAGGCTTCAGTTTTTGTGTATTCATTTTAAAAATCCGTGGAAAAATGCCATTGAAGTTTCCATATTCCAAATAAATATTTTCTGAGAAGTTCTCAGTCTTCAGCCAGTCAGTAAATTTTTTTTCGGAACCTTGAGTTAGATCGGTTAGAGTTGGGGATAAGGCTGTGAATAGTGATTTCTTGAGCTCTCAGCATGTGCCAGGCACTGTATTCAGCACTTTAAACAGACCACCTCATTTGGTCCTCCTGACAACACCAGGAAGTAGGTATATTGTTTCCTCTATTTTACATATGAGACAACTGAGACCTAGAGTGGGGTAAAGTCATGCCACAAGAATGGGGTACAACTGAAACTTGAACTCAGATATAGCCCATGCTTTAGAACCTGAAGTTTTATCATCCCACAACCTTTTTCTGAATCAGACCACCTGACAGTTATAGGAGTCATAAACTATGAGACTTGTTCAGAATGAGAGTTTAGGTGTTCATTGTAGATAGCTAGCAGAGTCACTTAATTCACATATTTCTCCATTACTTTGAAGGAATTTTTTTGCCATTTGGTACAAAGTACCAATGATTTGGTACTGATTATGTAATGATTTCATCTGTTAGTAGAGTGATGAGCAAGTGATCAAGGACTAATATATTATTCCTTTGATTTAAATTTGGTACTATAACTCTGAACTGAAAGAATAATTTCTATAAATAATACAGTTCAAGAGAACGTTTTTGATAATACATAATTGACACTAAAAACAAATTATTAATAGTTTATGTTGTGATTTAATGTTGAGCACACAAATCTGGTAGGAATATATGGCACACAGTAGATAATATTTGTCGAATTCATCTTGCAAAGCATTCTTTACCCTTAAAAACTGTATCAAGTGGGCGCCTGGGTGGCTCAGTTGGTTAAGCGACTGCCTTCG
>NC_058408.1:81364127-81367730 GCF_002201575.2 Neomonachus schauinslandi
AAAAAAAAAAAAAAAAAAAAAAAAAAAAAAAAAAAACTGTATCAAGTAATGCTGCCAATAGGTGGCATGTCATGGCCATGTATTTGGTTCCAGAAAGATGCCTGTAATAGAAAATATCTCATTCTAATGTTGTATGCCAGTTAAACCTCAATTAAAAAAAAAAAAGAAATTATCTTACATCTTTATCAGAAAATATTTCTATTCAAATAGTTAAATTTACAGGGTAGATATGAAACAGAAAGCCTTAGGGAAGAGTTTTTAAATAAATGGATATACCAATGTAGAATTTCTCATTAAGAGCTAACCATGTCAGTGTATACTAAGTCTTTATCTTATTAATAAACTTTACCTTTATAATTTACCTACCTATAATTTATAAATTACCTTACCTTTATCTTACTGTGGAGCTTAAAACATTCCCCAAATAGGGGTAGAGCTTGGTACTCTGCACTTCCAACCGGATGGTGAAATCCTCTCGTCATGTGTGTCTGTCTTTGAGAAAGCGTTTGTTTACCTTTTCCTACTCTGTCTTTTGTAAGGATTCATGTGAATATAGGAGACTAATCTAAAGCTCTGTGACTGAGCATTGAAAAAACAGAAAATGCAGAAAAGCACTGGCATTTCAGTGGCTAGTTAGAACAAAACCTAGAGACGTGATATTCTTTTCTGAGTAGTCTTTGAACGCTTCATAGAAGATGATATTTTAGGAATGGTTTACCACAGTGGGAGACTTCTTGGTGAAATTAGGGGGAGGTGGTCAGTTTGTGTCTGTAAATCAGGAAGGCACATGTGCAGAAGTCAATGACAAAGAAAACTCGTGTCACATGTCCAGTCCCATGTCCCATGGCCTGCTATAGGACCAGCAGGCATCTGTTTTGCCCCCCTCTCTGGAATTTGCGTACTGCCAGCACTGTGGACCAAGAGACAGCAGAATCTGTTCTTCTTTTTCTTCCCTTCACCAGGTCTGTGATGCCGAACCAAGAAAACTGTTCAAGAATTTCCCATTATTAAACATTCATACTTGTAAAATACTGAAGTCACTGAAATAATTGATTTAACTTTGTTTTTTGCGTAGGAAACCTGACGTTACTTTGGATTTTGTGCTTCCAAGAAAAACAAGTCTGTCATCTGATAGCAATAAGACATTTTGCATGATTGGCCATTGTTTATCATCCCAAGAAGAGTTTTTGCAATTGACTGGAAAATGGGACCTGGGAAATTTACTCCTCTTCAATGGTATATTTTTCTCCTTCAAAGGATTTCTAATTTTTTTCAGTTAATAAGTATTAAACTAGTAAATTATCCTGGATAAGATATTAATCCCTGTTTGTTCATTGATACTTAATAAGTACTATATTATCTAGATACCAAGATGCATTTTTTAAATATTTTAACATTTTATAGGGCGCCTGGGTGGCTCAGTTGGTTAAGCGACTGCCTTCGGCTCAGGTCATGATCCTGGAGTCCCAGGATCGAGTCCCACATCGGGCTCCCTGCTCAGCGGGGAGTCTGCTTCTCCCTCTGACCCTCCTCCCTCTCATGCTCTTTGTCTCTCATTCTCTCTGTCTCAAATAAATAAATAAAATCTTTAAAAAAAATAAAAATAAAATAAATAAAATAAAATATTTTAACATTTTATAATCGAGATGCTTCTTAAAATTGATACATACATTCAATGTAGGGGTGTGCATGATACCCCAACCCCTCTCCCCCAAAAAGAAAGCTTATGTTAAATAAACTTTATTTTATAATCCTGGAAAATGCACTATTATGACAAGTAAACTTAGAATGGTTGTCTCTCTTACTTAAAACTTTAGGATATTCTATAAAAATATTAAAGTTTAGGGAAAAAAGAAATATATGTTTTAAAATATATATATATATATATCACTAAACCTGGCACATAATAGCATTCAGGCAGTGTTTATTGAATAGATAGATGGGTGGAAGGAATAGAGACATCAACCCACATTTATTTTAAAAAGGAATTTACTGAAGTGTAGTTTCCATTTACTTAAAAAAAAAAAAGGGCAGAACAAAACCACAATAACTGTTCTCTAAAGAACAAATAGAATTTTGTGATTTATTTTATCACAAGCTTCACAGTTAACTCTATATATATTAATTCATTTTCCATCCATAGTTGGCATAGATTATTTGCTCATGACACCAATTTGGAATTTGAGGCTTTATCAATTGTATAGAGATAAAAGAATTTGGCAGAAAAATTAATTCTTGATTTCTTGTTTTTTATAAAAAATTCTGGTTGGGGGTGCCTGGGTGTCTCAATTGGTTAAGGGTCTGCCTTCAGCTCAGGTCATGATCCCAGGGTCCTGGGATCGAGCCCCGCTCTAGCGAGGAGTCGGCTTCTCCCTCTGCCCCTCCCCTTGCTCCTGCTCTCTCTCAAAATAAAAATAAAATCTTAAAAAAAAATTCTGGTTGGAGTGATATAAATAAGTAACTTTATTTTTCTGCTATTCAGGAGCTAAGATTGATTCACAAGAGGCCTTTTATCTATATGCTTGTGGACCCAACCATACATCTATAATGCCATGCAAATATGGCAAGCCTGTGAATGACTACTCCAAATATGTTAATAAAGAAATTTTGCAATGTGAACAAATCAGAGAACTTTTTATGACCAAGAAAGAAGTGGACATTGGTCTCTTAATTGTAAGTTTTCATTTTATAAGTTTTGACTTTATGGGAACTGATAATATATCTTTATTAAATGTGTAATTAGCTATGAATTAAATTTCTAAAGTGTATCTTCTTTCTTTCTCAACATTTTTGCTCCTTAAGAACATAGTTTCTTCTTAAAAAAATTGAAATACTCAGAATTTGCTTTCAAGTTTCAAATTTTTATCCCCTTTTTCTTAGAACTGTATTTCTGTACTAAGTATTAGTTTATACCTCCTAGTCATTCAAGAAAAATGTTTATGATATAGTGAAAATATAACATGTGTTAGCCTAAAAAATATTGCTCATTATATTTCATTTCCTTATTTATAAATAAATATTAACTTTTATTTATAATATTAGCTTTAATTATATATACTCAGATTTTAGAATATTTATTCTTTAATATCAATAACAATAAGGAATTTGGCTTTCAAAATATTGCTAACTCTGCTTATATGAGACTCTCAGATTGTTTTTTATACATTATTGTAATATTTTGTTCTAGTATACAATTTAGGAACTTGCGGTGGATATTTTTCATTATAGCAACTAGAAAGCTGAGCCTTTGTCTTAGAAGATCTACTAAAAACTGGTAGATCTGACCATGAAACTGTGTTCCTCCTTCTCTTGCTTCTTATGAGAGGTACAGTTAGAGGTCAGAGATGATTTTTACTTGAAGGAGACTACTAATTTGGAATGTATTTTGTTGTTGTTAATGAGATGTATATTTCATAATCAAAATAAATTCTGTTTTAAAGCTGTAACATTTGACTAAAGGAAAGGAGAAATTCTAGTATAGATATTTTGTAAAACATATGTAAGTCTTGAGTGGTGTTAAATATGTATCTGTGGTAAAGTAGCTAGAGGGTAGATACCTATGGAATTTGGCTAATGATCTGATACTGTGCATATGGTCTTTTT
>NC_058408.1:81367740-81419718 GCF_002201575.2 Neomonachus schauinslandi
GAATTTGGCTAATGATCTGATACTGTGCATATGGTCTTTTTCTCCCTGGGGAGTATTTAAAAAGGGGCCTGGGAGCACTATGGTGGTCCACTATGATTGAGCGGTGGTCAGGGATGCTAAATGTTCCACAGTGCAAGGGCAGTATTATACAGCAATTACCCCAAATGTCTCACCATTGAGAAAACATACTTGAGGGAAATGTTTCTCAAACCTGAGTATGCATCAGAATCACTCAGAGGCCTTGTTAAAACAGATTGCTGGGCCAGAGTTTCGGATTCAGTAGGGTCCAAAGTGTGGCCTAGGAACTTGCATTTTTAACAAATCGCAGATGATGCTGATGCTGCTGGTTCAGGACCGCACACTGGGAATCCATGCTTTAGGGAGACCAAGGAGTTCACACAACTAGTGTTTGTTCAGATAATAATTTTAACTCTCTAGTTTTTGGTTAGTCCATTTGTTTTCACAAACAAAATTACCTTAATCCTTTTATTTTGCTTAAAAAGAATTAGATAAGTCATAAAACTTAACATAAATTATCACAAACAAAAATTCAAAGGGTTTATTGTGAAAACTCTTTTTAGCAAGCAAATTTTTTTAGCCTGGTTTAGTAACTTGGGGATTATGGCCTCATGAGCAAAAAGTCCGGCAAGGTGGGGGTGTCACGTGGGACTCGTCTCAGGCAGATGAACATTTTTTCAGCTTGCTGATGAAAACTACTGCAGGTTTAAGGTTTTGTTTTGCCCAGCGTAATCATATATAGTAGACTGTTAGTCGTGTTAGTTGGTATACAAATGTACCAGATGATGTCTGGATGAAACTGTATTTAAATCACCGTGGTTGAAAGTGATCAAAGCCCAAGACCCCCATAGTTTCTGTGAGAAGCACATGATTTCCCTAAGCCTGAGCTCCCTACCTGAAGTTAGAACCTGATTGATACTAGCCTCTGTGGGGAGAAATATTGCAAAATCGTTTCAGTTTTAGTTAGGAATGATGATAGTCTGGAATTTTATTCTAGTAGAAAGATCTGGCTTACAGTCACTTTTATTTATTTATTTTTATTTTTTTTATTTTTTTAAAGATTTTATTTATTTATTTGACAGAGAGAGACACAGCGAGAGAGGGAACACAAGCAGGGGGAGTGGCAGAGGGAGAAGCAGGCTCCCTGCTGAGCAGGGAGCCCGATGTGGGACTCGATCCCAGGACCTGGAATCATGACCTGAGCCGAAAGCAGACGCTTAACGACTGAGCCACCCAGGCGCCCCTTACAGTCACTTTTAAATGAGTAGTCAGCCTATGAACAAATTCAAGGCAAAAATTTTGAATTCATTGACCCAGAGTTCCTATTTCATGAGGTTGTAAAGATCGGTTAATATTTGTAAATGCAAACAACAGTGCCTGGTATACAGTGAATGTGGTATAAGACTCAGCTGTTCTTAGTAGCAATAGGAAGTGTAATTTCATGTTTATTCTAAAATGGTTAAAGCCGGAATCTTTCCCAGCCTTGACAAGGTTTATATTATTTATTGGTCACTGCTAATTGAAACTGATCTTTTCCTTTGTGGGGAGCCACATTGCTCCTCATGTTTATCTTTGTTTAGTGTAGTGTCTGTCAAAGAAAACAATTTGTTGGGTACCTTTTCACTTTGAAATATTTATTTGCTGGTTGATAACTTTTTAAATTTTGTTTCGTTACTAAAGGAAAATATTTGTGTTTCAGGAAAGTCTTTCAGTTGTTTACACAACTAACTGTCCTGCTCAGTATACCATCTATGAGCCAGTTATTAGACTTAAAGGTCAGATGAAAACCCAACTTTCCCAAAGACCCTTCAGCTCAAAAGAAGTTCAGAGCATCTTGTTAGAATCTCATCATCTAAAGAATCTCCGGCCTACTGAATGTAAAACTATTCAAGGCATTTTGCACGAGATTGGTGGAACTGGTATATTTGTTTTTCTCTTTGCTAGGGTAAGAATCACTGATTACAGTTTTATCTGAAGAGAAACTACTTCTTTAATACTGCTAAATTTCAGTGGATTTTTTTAAATTACAAAAACAATTATAAATCAACCATATTAAACTTTTAAGATAAAATCACATGTTGGTTAGGAAGTCATCAAGCTTTCTGCCACACATGGTGAAAATTTCTTTTAATTGTGGAGATTTTAAAAGTTTTCTACTATCCAGAAATGTAATTAGAACAATTAAATATTAAATGTACAAGATTTAATGGGGTGCCTGGCTGGCTCAGTGGGTAGAAAGTGCGATTCTTGATCTTGGGGTCATGAGTTCAAGCCCCACATTGGGTCTAGAGATTACATTTAAATAAATAAATAAATAAATGTACAAGACTTAAATTGTCAATGAGGAAAAAAATACATGTTATAGTAACAAAAAGAAGAAAGGTGTTCTTTGGACAACTGGGCACATTCAAGGTGGTATGGCCTTAGAAAGGAATGTATTCTTTTTTTTTTTTAAGATTTATTTATTTATTTGAGAGAGAGCATGGGGGAGGGGCAGAGGGAGAGGCAGAAGGGGAGGGAATCTTAAGCAGACTCCCCACTGAGTGCAGAGTCTGTCTCGGGGCTCGATCTCATGACCCTGAGACCAGGACCTGAGCCGAATCCAAGAGTCCGACGCTTAAACCAACTGCCACCCAGGCGCCCCAGGAATGTGTTCTTTAAAATAAGGTTTGTGAAATTTGTTTTTCCCAAGCTTCCAGATGCATGGAAAAAAACAAGGGTCAGCAAATAAGTACAAAAAATAATTTGAGTTTGTTTGAAGTTTTTTTAAAGAGAAGGAGAAATATAAAAAGCTTGACTGATGTCATAAGTACTATATTAGAATAAATTATTTAACTATCTGTTCTACTTAGTCATCTTAGGGCAGGGACAATGTCTTCCCTGACATAGAGTAAGTAGACTGTCAATAAGTACATACTGATTGTTTACAGGGATTGCTGAAATCCTAAATAGGGAGTACAAATGGTACTAATTATCTGTCCTTCCTCAAGGTCCATTTCCTTGTTTAACTAAAGCAGCCTTAATCTTCTTTCATCCTTAGAATTTTATTTCTAGGTGTAACTTCTGCAGCATTCCCCAATTTTCATTGTCTCCCTAACTGGCTTGCTTTCCTCGATGGAACCACCACCTTTGATTGATTTTGCAATAAGGGGCATATCAGTGTCTGTTATTATCATTACTGTTCTTATAAATATTTTGTAAACATTGACTCAGGATACTCTAAGCTGTTTTTTTCTTTTCTTCTTCCTTTTTCAAAATTTTTTTTGCATCCAATATCTAGTTGATTTTCCCATAATATTTTAAAATTAAAAGCTTTTTAACTCCTCATCAACATTTCATGACTGACTTTTATAGCTTTGTATAATAAAAAATGTATATCTTTGGTTTTCCCTCTTTCATCAAGTTACTGAACATAATGTTGTTATGATTACTGTTACACAGTGACTAGATCCTAGAGAAAATGGTTGATCTTTTGTTTTACCCACATTTAGGATCTTGCCAATAAGACTTCTAATGTATGTTGTCACACTTAAAACTTAGGAACTTTCTTCACTATTTTTCCCCCTCCCCTACAAAATTAAATTTAGTCTTCTTAAAAACCTTGCATGTTTAGGCTGCCTGTTGAACTGAATGTCTACCATCCAGCCAAATAGGCAACTTGCAGCCTCCTAACTGTACCAGGAACTTTTGGCTTTAGGCCTTTACCCCCTCCTGTCTCTCGCACCCGGCTATCTGCTGTTCCTACTTTCTAGGATTTTGCCATCTTTCCAGGCCATCTTCTCTCCATTTAGCCTTCTCTAACCCAAGCAGAATAGAGTCGGAAATAGTTTCTGCGCCCTTGTAACACTCAGATCTCATTCTTGTTTGCCTTTAGTCATGATAATGAGGTGTGTGTTTCATCTATAGTAGTTGTCAGAAAGCATTGGTTTAATTGCAGTACAAGGCAAATCTGTGGTTTACATAGATCTTGTCTTTTGACTAGATAGTAGGCCCCACTGGGGGCAAGCA
The DNA here is from genome assembly GCF_002201575.2 of Neomonachus schauinslandi. Classification (NCBI taxonomy): domain Eukaryota; kingdom Metazoa; phylum Chordata; class Mammalia; order Carnivora; family Phocidae; genus Neomonachus; species Neomonachus schauinslandi. Next base: position 81,371,767 of record NC_058408.1, read on the forward strand.
TCATGCCTTTTACTTCTTTGTTTTCTTCCACAGCATGTAATGCAGAGCCTTTTTGTTGATGGACTAATAAAAAACCTGAGGCATTTTGCTGACATTTCAGATCACTAATAAAATGCTACTGACTTACACAGTTGTAAATGTTATTTTAGTTCATTTATAGTATATTTAAGAGACTAAAGATCATGGGATTTATGTCTTTCATTTTTGTTTATTTATAATGCTTGAATAATGAAGTGTGAGCAAAAAAAAAATAGCTTTCAAATAAAACTGATGGATTGATGTTCTGTATTAGTAGATAATCATACATGTTAAGTTTTTCTCTCAATAAATTAAAATAAATATATATATATTTTTTAGGTTGTGGAACTCAGTAGCTGTGAAGAAACTCAAGCATTAGCACTGAGAGTTATACTCTCATTAACTAAATATAACCAACAGAGAATACATGAATTAGAAAATTGTAATGGACTTTCCATGATTCATCAGGTGTTGATTAAACAAAAATGCATTGTTGGCTTTCATGTTTTGAAGGTATGTCCTCATAAAATTTATTCTTACAGTTTCATATGCAATGATACTTCTCCATTAGTCTTCCAACAATAGAATTTTGTGTTTCAGTTACTTCTGAAGAAAACGAAGGAAACTCAACAGTGTATATTTAATCAAACTAAGATACTCTTCTGATTTTCTTCATCATTTACATAATTACATTTTTGTCTTGTTTAAAGCATTTTAGAAGAGTAAGAGAAAAAAAGTAACTCATAGAATTTTAGATCTGGATGAACTGGAGCTATCTCTTAAGCCTGGCCCCTCATTCTGTAGGTTGATGAAATTAAGACCCACAGAGACAATTGTTGTTTGCCTCAGCTCCCAGTTATGGAAGAGAACCCAGAGTTAGTTTTTTAAAGCTGTATTAGTTTTTATTTTGATCCAGCTGTCATCATATACTTAAACACCTTTCTAGCTAAAAGCATTTGGTAACGTGAAACTATTTCTCTCTGAGGGTACTAGTAGTAAGGCAAGAGACTATCTCTTCACCTGCACCCTCAACCCCCCACTCCTTAAAATATCAAGATCCACATTTATGGCATGAATCCTTAGTATTTTTTGGAAAAGGGTTTGTTTTTCTTTTTTAAAGATTTTATTTATTTGAGAGAAAGAGAGAGAGAAAGAACACAAGCAGGGGGGAGGGGTAGAGGGAGAAGCAGGTTCCCCAATGAGTAGGGAGCCTGATGCAGGACTCGATCCCAGGGTCCTGGGATCATGACCTGAGCCGAAGGCAGACGTTCAACCGACTGAGCCACCCGGGCACCCTTGGAAAAGTTTTTAAAGCCTAACAGATTCATTGAATTTAAAAAATAATAGAAAAACAAATAAAAATAAAAAATAAAAATAGAATGTTTATTTTACCTGTGTTTGAAACTGAATAATCATTTACAAATATTTGAAAGTTTGTATTTTTCTAATATGAATTGAAACAAATTAAGAATACTATGTGAAATGTTGAATTATTCACTAGTTTTCCTTTGAATTTAATGTTATGACTGCTAAGGTTGAAAGCTTAATGTTTCTGTTGAATTTTTGGATTAATCATCTATTAATGCATCTTGTATTAATGCTAATTTTCCATAGACCCTTCTTGAAGGTTGCTGTGGTGAAGATATTATTCATGTCAATGAGAATGGAGAGTTTAAGTTGGATGTAGAGTCTAATGCTATAATCCAAGATGTTAAACTGCTAGAGGAGCTATTGCTTGACTGGAAGATATGGAATAAAGCCAAGGCATGTGCTTTTATTGATTTTATTTCTTTTACGATTTATTTATTTATTTGAGAGAGAGAGAGTGCTCACGCGCACGCACGTGTGAATGGCAGGAGGGGCAGAGGGAGAGGGAGATAGAGAGAATCTCCAGCAGACTTCCCTCTGAGAGCAAAACCAGACGCAGTGTGGGGCTCACTCTCATGACCCTGAGATCATGACCTGAGCCGAAATCAAGAATCAGATGCTTACCCATTTGAGCCCCCAGATGCCCCCATGTGCTTTTATTTTATTTTTTTATTTATTTTTTTTTAAAGATTTATTTATTTATTTGAGAGAGCGAGAATGAGAGAGAGAGAGAGTACATGAGAGGGGGGAGGGTTTGATATTAATCCCTCATCTGATATGTATTTGCAAAGATTTTCTCCCATTCCATAGGTTGGTTGTTTCCTTTGCTGCACAGAGAGACATGTACTTTTTTTTTTTTAAAGATTTTATTTATTTTTTTGACAGAGAGAGACATAGCGAGAGCAGGAACACAAGCAGGGGGAGTGGGAGAGGGAGAAGCAGGCTTCCCGCAGAACAGGGAGCCTGATGTGGGACTCGATCCCAGGACCCTGGGATCATGACTTGAGCCGAAGGCAGACGCTTAACGACTGAGCCACCCAGGCGCCCGAGACATGTACTTTTAAATATTTATCTAATCATTCTTCTGGAGAACAGAACAAACTTATTACTTCAATGTAATGTTAATTATAAATGGAAATGTGGAGGTTATTTTCTGTGCAAGTTTTTGAGCAGTCATCGGTAATGCTGAGCTGGAGGGTTAGGATCAGAGCTTGGCCTAACTAGAAATAGCTAGAGCAGTACTCAGGCTGGAGAACATGGAGCTCATTCAAATCAGTTGGGGACTTGCATTTACCATAAACACTCAAAGGGGATCCTGCTAAGACAAGTCTGGAGAGTCAAGTCAAGGAGAGGTAAATGTACGCACTTCTGAGTAGGGCAGCCAAGTTACCCAGGAGTCACAGAACTGAATCAGGGTATGTAGGGCAAAGCTATGAAGTCTTGACTTCATCATAAGCGTAAGTTGAGGAACATGGTTGGTATTAGGTCTAGACACAGCATCTCTACAACTGGATGGATGCACTGGTCTTGACAAGGACCCAGCCAAGGAATGAATACAGAGCTATTTCCTTTCTGCTCTAGTTTTTTATTTTTGGGGGGGGGGGGGGGACTTGGGGGGGACTTTTTGTTTTTTAAGTAGACTGCATGCTTAGTGTGGAACCCAATGAAGGGGTCCATCTCACAACCCTGAGATCAAGACCTGATCCAAGATCAAGAGTAGGACTCTCAACCAACTGAGACACCCAGGCACCCAGTGCCCTAGTTTTAAACAGTTTTCATGGTATAGGCTCATATAAGCTCCTTATTCTAGTGTAGACTAGATTGTCTGGAGCTATTTAGAGATAACAACATTACCATCAAATGTAATTAAAGGCCAATCCAAAGTATATTACTTTAGAATTTTTAAAAAATCAGTTATTCCTAGATTTGGCAGTACTTCCCCCAAATTTACTCATTATCAATAATAAGTTGGGAAGCTGAAAGAAACCTTTATAATCTATTATTAATAAAAATAAGTTTTGACCAAGCATACTAGAGGAAAGACAGAATTATTTCTCTAATCTTCCTATAGAAAATTATATTACAAAAGTATTATTATATGAAGGTACAATCTTCCAGTTATAAAATAAATAAGACATGGGGATGTAAGATACAGCATAGGGAATATAGCCAATAATATGATAACAACTTCATATAGTGGTGGATGGTAACTGCATTTCTTGTGGTAACCACTTCATAATGTATATAAAAATTGAATCACTAAGTTGTATGCCTGAAACAAATACAATATTGTATGTCAGTTATTCTGCAAAAGAAAAAAAAAAGAAGCAATTAAAGAATATGCAGCTTCACATGGGGGAAAGTATTATAATGTTGTGTTAAGCAGCTAACTGAACTATTGCTTTTTTCTGGACTTTATCATACTTACCAATTTTTAAAACTCTGTAATTTGTCATGATTTCTTTTCTCATCCCAAATAAATTCTCATTTTCAGAATAAAAAATAACCATATATGTGTATGCATAAAAATATGTGTAATGTTGCATGAAGAAAAAGCAAATGTACAGTGATACCAGATGTCAACACACAAAGGCAGTATAAATACAAATATATAGTTAACAGCTTGACTGTAGATCGGAAGAGCGAACCTAACTAAATGGTCGACGGTTGTTTTAGTTAATATTTCAAAAAAGGATGCTAATTTGGGGTGGTTGATTAGAAAACAAAACATTTTTTTCCTGAATTCAGTAGTGATACACACAAATACTTCTGTGAGTTTGAAATAAGGTTTTCTTTCCTAATGAATAATTTTTAACTGAGTTTGTCTTTTGTTGTTGGTTGTTTACTTTGCCACTATTCTATTTGGTACTATTTTTCAGACCTGAATCAAGTTTTCATACTTGGGCTGCCTTGTGCTCCCATTCTCATATGCCTTATTCTTCTAGGGCATCTTGACCCCTGTCTTATGAAGAGAGAGGCCTTGGTTATAATAGTGTGATTAAATCTGTCAATTCCTTGGCCTTTTCATTGTTCATTGCCATCAAATAATGGCAGGAAAAGTAGCAAGACCTGCAGCCCAAACCAGTTAATTTTGTTTTTTGTTAACAGCTTTGCTGAAAGGTCATTTGGGACAATAAAATGAGGTGAAGGTTATCTTTCAATATTATTTATCTATAGAAGATTCCTCTTTCTCCATTACTGAGGGTAATTTAAGATTGATTCTACATGGAAGAATCATTTTTAAGGCACCTTAAAAGGATGTTTGAAGATACACAGTAGTCATGCACAGAATTCTATTATTTGGACTTAAAAGTAAATCAATCCAAAAATGCAGAATTTTCACATTGTCAGTGAGTTTTTTCAATTTAGTGCAATTTGTTCTAAAATTATTTAATTAAGTGCTGTATACACAAATTATAGAAGTTTATGCATTTTAGTAATACTCTTTGAAAATAAATTATTTGGAAACAATTATATTGATAATGTGTGTTTCTCTATGTTGAATAAATCCCTCAAAATAATTCATCTATTGAAAATACTGTATATTAGATAACGTCGCAGAAAGGTTAATGTACTGAAGCACCTAATACAATACTGCATTCAACACAAGTATTTAGAAATGCACTATTGGTTAAAATAATAATAATAATAATAATAATAATAATAATAATAATAATAATAGTGTGGAGTAAACTTTAAGATTTGCTTTTTCAGATAAATTTAATCTTTGACCCTGAATATACACACAGTGATAGACTGATATATGTCTTCTAAAAAGGATGTAGTATGTTTTTCAATAACCATGTGCTGATTGGTATGTGTTTATTTTCTCAGCAAGGAGCTTGGGAAATGCTGCTGGCAGCTCTAGAAGTCCTCATCAGAGCGGATCACCACCAGCAGGTCTTTAATATTAAGCAGTTACTGAAAGCCCAAGTGGTCCATCACTTTCTACTGACTTGTCAGGTTTTGCAGGTACTTTTCACATAACTTTACATTGGGAGATATTTTCCACAATTACTTGTTTAGTAACTTAGTACTGTGAACTCACGTTTTTGTGGGACTTTCAATGGAAGGAATTTTTTTTTTTCTCTTCTCCATCTTCCCTATTCTCCTGGATTCTTTCTTCGCAACCCCTGCCTCCTACAGCTTGACCTTCGCACTTCCATCATTCCTCACTCAATTACAAAAGAACAACAACTACTGTATTTCTGCGATGTCTCTATGTTGGAATAGAATAATAATTTTGTAATCTCTTGAATATCAACAATAGGAAAATTTTAACTTGTTGTAAGCTTTGCATAGTGGCAGAATGGTGGCCAGTGAGGTTTAATCTGAGGCATGATTATTGCTAACTGAAACTTATCCCACATTCCTTAAATAATAAGTGCAAGTATGTTTTGTTTTAATAAGTATGGATTTGCCGAAGATCTATTATATGTACCAGAAGTAGCATATTGAAAATATATCCAAAATATTATATATGAAGAAGTGGCACACTCACTCACCTCTCCAGTAGTGTCTGTGCTATGGCCTGGCTTCTAGTTAAATCTTTTGCTCTGCCTTCACAGATGTCCTTAAATTTATCACTTTGGTCAGTGTACGAGAATATTTTTCAAGGTCGTTTGTTTTTTTTAGTGAGGCATCTAGTAGCACTTTATCAGGTTGGATAAGGTCAGATGTTCCCTGAGAGCAGTAATATTTCTGTTTTTAATGCCTTCGTTTGGATGGCACCAGTGGCTTCCCATTGCACTTGGGATAAAATCCAGACTCTGTGACAATATCTAAAGAGAGCCTATATGCTCTGGTGACCAAACCAGCCTCACCTCATGCCACTGCAGCCCCCTGGCTTTTTTTCTCTTCCTTGAACAAGTGAGTCTTTTCCCCTCTCAGGGCACATGATATTTTTTCTGACTGAGAAGTTGTTGATCCTTTTCTTTCCATCTGGCCTGCTTCTCCTCATATCTCCACTTTAAATTTACTTCCTGAGAGAAGCCCTCCCTTCCCTATCCATCTAGAGTAACCCTTGCCCTTCCCCCGACTCACTCCATGCATCTGCATTTGTTAGTGTCATGTTGTCATTTCTGAAATTCTGGTTTATTTCCCTCTGTAAACCTGCTGAGGACAAGGATAATGTTTTTTTCTTTTTCTTTTTGATTATTTTTTTAATTTAAATTCAGTTAATTAACATATAATGAATGTACTATTAGCTTCAGAGGTAGAGTTCAGTGATTCATCAGTCTTATATAACACCCAGTGTCCCATTACATCATGTGCCCTCCTTAATGTCCATCACCCAGTTACCCCATCCCCCCACCCTCTTCCCTCCAGCAGATAATGTTTTTTTCTTTTTCTTTTTTTTTTTTTTTTTTAAAGATTTTATTTATTTATTTATTTGAGAGAGAGAGAGAGCGCACACATGAGAGGGGGGAGGGTCAGAGGGAGAAGCAGACCCCCTGCCGAGCAGGGAGCCCGATGCGGGACTCGATCCTGGGACTCCAGGATCATGACCTGAGCTGAAGGCAGTCGCTTAACCAACTGAGCCACCCAGGCGTCCCTAATGTTTTTTTCTTGATCACACTGTAACTCCAGTACCTGGCACATACAGGCACCCAATATATATTTGTTGAATGAATGAATTCTAAAAAAACAAAAACAAAAACATTTTATTGCCTTTCTTTGGCCCTGTGGTAAATTAGACTGCTGTCTTCAGGAATACAATACAGTATGCTCAGAGGCTCACTGCTTGCTTGCTGAATAGTTTATGTAACATTTATACAGCAATTTTTCTCTAAATCAGTTTTCTTTGTATATCCACTTTGAAACTTGCTGACTAATTTCAAAGAGTTCACAAGACAGTGTGAAGTTCTTATTCAGTCTTTCCATGTCAGAAAAGTAACACTTGTAAACTAGGATATATATATATATATATTCTCATTTCCATATATTTATAAAAATGCTAGAAAAATCGAGGTACCAATTCCTTTTCCTGAAAAGTATATTTCTTCATCCTTCTTCATTCAAAGAGCCCATTATCAAAATAACAGTTAGTTATTAAGAATTGTTTTATGTTAGGTATTGTGGGAGGTATATAAAGAAATGAACTTAATTATTGTCTTTATGGTATCTCAGAGTATTTAAGAAAGATTGATAAATTGGTAGTATATTGAATGTGGGGCCATTTCATTAGTTCATGAGTACAGTGTAAAGAACCTGAACTCAGGTGATAAAAGCAGGAGTGTAAAAATGGGGAGCAAATATGAAGGAGATTGTAAAGGGAATTAATAGGGCTTGGTTCTGTCTAAATAGGAGCTATAGGAGAAATGAAATATATGATGCAAAATTTCCACCTGGGGGACTAGAAGGATTATAGCATCATGAAAGAAGGAATTGTACACGCAAGTTTTGTAGCTTATCCATTCTGCATCTGAGATTACAGTGGGGCGTTCAGTGGCCGTGACCAGTGGACACTTAGATGTGCAAGATTGGAACTGGGGACACGGATGAGAGGGACAGATGGGGGACTGTCTGCACTGAAGCCACAGGGACAGATAAACACTACAAGATAAACAGTGTAGTGAAAGGATCGTAGAGGGCTGTGGCTTGCACCTCCGGAAATACCCATTTTCAGGTGTGAAACAGGAAAAAGAAACCGTTGAAAGATGTAGAAAGAGTAGTCAAAGAGCTAAGGGAAGAACCAGGAAACAGTGAAGTGAAAGCCCAGAGTGGGCAGAGGGGGAAAGAAAAAGGTGGTCTCCAGAGCCAAATAATGTGGAAAGTTCAAAGAAAATGTGGACAGGTAAAGGGCCACTGACAGAAATTCTTTAATGACTCGCAAGAATCATTAAGGAATGAAGAAGGCAGGAACCAGGTTTCGGGGATTTTAGGCAGCACGTGTGGTGGATTCATTAGAGATAGTGAAAATAAATAATGATTAAAAGGTCTAGCAGCGAAAGAAGAGAGAAACAGAAAGTTAACAAAAGGTTCCCAAAATTCAAGTTAAGGGAATTTTTTTTTTTTTTTTTGGAAAAAGAGAGTAGGGAGAGGGTCAGATGGAGAGAAAGAATCTTTTTTTTTTTTTTAAGAGAGAGAGAGAGAGAGTCTGAAGCAGGCTCCATGCCCAGCATGGAGCCCCGACGTGGGGCTTGATCTGACCTGAGATCTTGACCTGAGCCAAAGTCAAGAGTGAGACACTTAACTAACTGAGCCACACAAGTGCCCCAGGGGATTTTTTTTTTTTTTAATGAAGTAGGATACTAGAGGCTGTTTGTAAGGGGTCAGTGGAAAGGACAAGACTGAGGAAACATGGCCTGGGATGGACTTGGGAATGAACGGCTGGGGTGGCGACCAGGAATGGGGAAGGCACCAGGGACACGATTCTGAAAAAAGGCAGATGGCTATGGCAGAAGTAACACTGATGTAGCAATTCCACAAGAGTAAATGAAGAAAAGTGGGTGTAGACATGTATCATTTTTCAGATGTATCACATCACATATACAGGGAGAGGGAAGATGAGGAAGTTTAACTCCCTCGGTGTTGATCTAGAGGCCAACTGCTACCTATTGGGGGGTGGAGTTGGAGAGTATAAATAATTTATTTATACCTATCTTTATGTTTAGTAATTGCTTGGCATTCTCCCAGGTCTCCTTACGTGGGGCTTCCTATATGTGAGGTGCTCTTCCAAGAGTCTGTGTCATTTAATCCTTATGACAACCCTATGAAGTAACATGATCATTCCCATATTATAGATAAACTGAAGCATGGAGATATTAAATATGCCCCCAAATCACCCAGCTAGTGAGTGGGGAAGCCAGAATGCACAGCTCGGTGGTTTGGCTTCTGAGCCAGGCTTGTGTGTGCCACAATATAACTTTGCCTTGTTAATTAAAATAAATGGGCAAGAAGTAAGTTGCCATTGGTTTTAATGAATTTTTATTGGCAAGATTGCTTGAATTGAGAAGTAGCAACTCAGTTTAATGGTAAATATGGTCAGACTAGGGTAGTAAACCAACACAATTTTGTTTTAAATGGAATCTGTTGCTTAAATGAAAAATGTTAGTTAAGTTGATAGTTCTCTTTAAATCTAAAGAGAATTTTTTTATTTTTTCAGGAACACAAAGAGGGGCAGCTTACTTCCATGCCCCGCGAGGTTTGTAGATCATTTGTGAAAATTATAGCGGAAGTCCTTGGATCTCCTCCAGATTTGGAATTATTGACAGTTATCTTCAATTTCCTTTTAGCTGTTCACCCTCCTACTAATACTTATGTTTGTCACAACCCCACAAACTTCTACTTTTCTTTGCACATAGGTAGGTATAATCATTTTTGTTAGATTTTGGCTATCTCAGTTTTCAGTATTTTTCTTCCCACTCGATCCACATTTGTTTGATATTCATGGACTGGCTTCTCTGTGCTGGAAACTGCCCTAATCACACACGGGGATTGGGACAGGGCAAAGGGCTGTAGAATGGGCCAGATACGGTCTCTGCCTTCAGAGAGCTTCACTGCCAGGAGGAGAGAGGGGACAAACACTCTAGTAACTATAGTAAGAAACAATATCTGCTAAGTACCTAATAGATTCAAAAGAAGGACTGATTAGATTTTAGAGGAGTGAGGGTCTCATCAGACAGCTGTGGAGAAAGAAGATTTAATAGATTCTATATCTGACATGGGCGTTGAAGAATTTAGGTAGAATTTGAGAGGTTTCCAGGTAAAGAGAATGACTTAAAGGGAGAAAAAAAAATAGAGAAAATAAAGAATAATGAATTTTACCCAAGTATAGGGATCTACAAAGGATCAGTGAGAAACAATACCATAAATACAGTTTGGGACCGTCACTTATTTATTTTCCCCCCTAAGACCATATTAAATGGGTCCTTGAATGTGAGGCCAGAGAATTTGAACTTATATTCTATTTAGGGGTCACTGAAGGGTTTTGTTTTGTTGTTTTGTTTGTTTTGAGCAAAGAAATATGATGGAATTACATTACTGCAATAAAATTCAGGAAAGAGAAGCTACCCACATAGAAGTAAGTTGAAGCTCTGAGACTAGATGAGACCACTGAAGAAAAGTATAGAGAGAGAGTGAAGGAAAAAGGAAGCAAAGGATAGAACTAAAGAAAGAGTAATTAGTATAAGAGAAAGATGGAATAACTAGGGTTTTAAAAGAACCAGGAAAATGTAATGTGGTAAGAAAGCAAGCAAGAATGTACCTATGAGAAAACTAGATAGTAAATTTAGAGAGGAAAACTGGTTGTAAAACAGGCATTTAGGAATGTAATAAATGAATAAAATGATTCAACAGCAGTAAAAATCCAAATGAAAACAGACAGCATGACTTTGTGTTTGGTTCAGCACACATTTAGTGAATAAAGTACTGTCAAGATTCTGGAAACAGGGTAGTTGCAAAGATGAGTAAAATGTGGTCCACTCCTATACGAAGCTTACAGCCTAGTTGAGGGGAAAGAGACATAAACAGGTAATGACATCATGTGGAAAGCACAGTGATAGAAATATTTTGTTTTCTGGAAGCATAGAGCCCGGTGAGGAGGTGTTTCCTGGAGGAGGTGATGCCCGCTTAAAGGCTGGGGAGGAGTTGAAGGGAAGGGGCTTCCAAACAAAGCAAACGGCTTGATTGGGAGCTGTGAGAAATAGGTGTATGGAACTGTCCTGGCAGAAAGAAGGCTGGAAGGGGTCTGGAGGCAGATCACGGAGATTCTCCGTAGACAAGAAGTTTGGACTTTATCCATAGTGTTAAGGAGGCAACAGAGAGCTACTGGAAGGTTCTTAGCAGGGGTTGACATTTGATAGAATTCTGAAAGCTATGAGGATTTGAGGGTGACCAGATGTCCATCGCAGATACCATTTAGAAGTCTGTGACAGGCCTCCAGGTGAGAGATAAGAAGCGCCCACATTATAGCACTGTGCTTGGGACAAGAGGAGTTCAAGAAGCAGAATCAAGTCAGCAGAACCTGGAAACCGACTTCACATGGATAAAGGAAAGGTAGTGGTCAAGGGTGAATCCTGATTTCTATTTAGGAAATGGGTGCTTCTGCCAAATGAACCAGAGAACAAAACAGAAGGACTGAATTTAGGGCAGAAAGAGGATTCAGATTTAGATTTGTAGCATTTATGGTGCATTTAAAAAATCGAGCGATTGAATTTACAAGTCTGAAGCTCAGAAAGGACGATTAAGCTGAAGTTTGGAGTCATATTGGACATTGAAGGAGTTATATAAAAATATAGGACAGAGTCCTTTCCTCAAAGAGTGAAGTGAACAGTTAGCTGTTCAAATATAGAAATAAATGTAAGTATAGTTGCAATTCAAAGAAAATAAAAGTTAACGTGGCAAGTAACAGTAAAAAAAAAATTACATCTGAGAAATAATAGCGTGTACTTGCATAGCAAATGTGCGTTAGTATAAAACATGCCATATTTTTTCACTTTGAACGTCTTTTCATAAAAATTTATATTTAATGATTTGCTTTTGAAATTATATTTTCGTTTTATCCTTTTAAAAAAATTTTACTGTCTCAAGATTTTTTTTTGATTCTAGATGGCAAGATCTTTCAGGAGAAAGTCCAGTCAATCATATACCTGAGACATTCCAGCAGTGGAGGAAAATCTGTTCCTAGCCCTGGATTTATGGTAATAAGTCCATCTGGTTTTACTGCTTCACCGCCTGAAGGTAAACATAAACAATAATGAAAGTGTAACCCTTCCTGATATAGTTCTGAATATTAGCAGATAAATAAATTGTACATGTTTTCGCAGTATGATATACGTGATATTCAGATCAAATAAATGGAAGGTTAAAACAAAATCACAGAATATATTTAAGGAATGCATTTCATTACTTTCTGGGATCAGCAGCTCACACTCAATATAACAAGAGATACTCCAGAGAATTAGGGAACAGAAGAGGTGCATGCTGTCTTGCTCTGGAATTCTCTGTCCCCTTTTATCACACTGATTTGTCTTTCATTAAGTTTCTGATTTATTTTCCCATTTTCTTCAAAATCTTTGTTTGGCTTGCTCTCTCCTTTCTACCTAAACGTCATTCTAGACAATGACCATCCTGTACTCCAGCTTCTTATTCTTGGACTCTGAGGACCTTTCCTTCTACTTTATCTACCAGTATACATGGACTTCATCATCATCAAGAAGACTTCCCAGCTCTGAAATTCCAGTATCCCACTCTCTGATAACAACCTCCTGTCTTTCTGGTTTCTTTATCACCATCCCATGTTCCCTTCTGCCTGTTTTCCCCATCCAGCCTAGATCCCATTAGCCAGTTATTTTCTTGACACTGCCTTCAGCTTCCTTGTCCCCTTGCCTTTTGGCGTTCTTGACCTAAGAAACCCCAACCTTGCCTCAGTATAACTATCCTCACGCTGCTGAAAGCTGCTGAAGAGAATTCCTGTCTTTACAAGGGTCTCCAACTGTAGCTGGCCTTTTAATGCTGCCCTGTCATTCTTCAGTATGTTCAAAATCAATTCCCTTTTCTATTTCCATAACAATCTTTAAGCTTACAGTACTTTTCTGTCTTCCTAACTTAACAACTACCTCATCTCTACTTTTTATAGAGAAACAATAGGAACATGTCTCCTAGTTGTGAACTGGCTGTGCTTCTTTTCCTTTCCTGACAGCTGCTGTCTTCCAGAGAAGAGGGATGTGTTTTGATTGGTTTTATTTGGAATTTTATAGGAAATGTCTATCCTTAACATCATTGTACATCACTGCAAACATTTTCAAATACAATCATTCCCCCCTTTTTTCCAGGTCTTTTGAACAGAATCTTTCAGCCGCCTTAGCCCTCCAGCCAAAATGCAGAAATAACTAGGAAAAACTTCTGAGCTACGGAGCTATTATTGCCAAAAAGCCTGTGCTCTAAAACAGTTCATCCAGTGCCTATTTACTATCCAGAACATCAGTGTTCTCAAGTTTTAGCAGGCAAAAGAAAGCACCTGGAGAGCTTGTTAAAACACAGATCTTTGGGCCCCTCCCTCATATATTCCGATTCAGTAGGTCCAGGGTGGTGTCTGAGAATGTGCATTTGTAACAATCACACAGGTAATGTTTGCTGATCTCCATGCTGCTGGCGCACAAACCACACCTTGAACAGCATTCACTTTATCCCGTGCACTTAGAATGATGGTGATTTCTCCTTATGTAAGGAGTATTAAAAGCAGCAAACGGACAGCTGTAACAGGAAGTCAAAAAACTATTGCTTCTCACTAATAGCATCAAGAAGTAACTACAGAAATGGACGAGAGACAGAACAGTCTAGGGCCATTTAGTCTAGTAATTATAACAACAAGTATGAGTATTACTACTCTTTATTGAGCACCTATTATATGCTAGACACTATCCTGGGAGCATCACAAATATGATCTCACTTAATCCTTAAAGCAGCCTTGCAAAGTAGATACTCTGAATTCTCCTTTTACATTTACAGAAACTAACACTCAAATAATTAAATGATTAATTAAGGCCGCCTAACTAACAGGACTATCACATAAGGGCGCCTGGGTGGCTCAGTCGATGAAGCATCTGCCTTTGGCTCAGGTCATGATTCCAGGGTCCTGAGATCTGGCCCTGCATTGGGCTCCCTGCTCAGTGGGGAGTCTGCTTCTCCCTCTCCCTCTGCCCCTCTCCCTTCCCCCATGCTGGTGCATGCTCTCTCTCTCTCTCAAATAAATATAATCTTAAAAAAAAAAAAAAAAACCATCACTTGAATGCAGTTATATCTTGTTGAGAAGCCCACACTTTTCCACTACATCAAACTATATCCTAGTGAGTGCTAGCCTGAAGTAAATTTTCACTTAATTCACTTAATTCCACTATAGTAGAGCCATTAATCCTAATGACTTTGAATCATTCAGTCAACACTGTATTTTGTTAAGGAGACAGGAAAAGACATACATTTTTGGAAGCTTTTAATAAAAAGTAGTTAAAAGGAAAAATAGTTTGAGCACTTAAGAATTTTAAGCACTAGTTACTAGGAACATTACCCTATGTGGATTCTTTTAACATTGCTAGATAAAGGGGTCATTGCTATGGTTGTGACTGATAGTGCAGAAAACAGGTGGTCCCACTTCATAGATTTTTAAAGAGTATTTTTCTTTCTACTCTCACCAGGAAACAATTCCTGCAATATTATCCCACAACGGATGACCACCAACATGCTGCGTTCTAGAAGCCTACCAGCATTTCCTACTGTTTCACCTCAAACGCAACCACAAAAACTGACTGGAAGTTTGGGTTGTAGTATTGACAAGTTACAAAATATTGCAGATAATTATGTTGCTTCCCAAGCAGAGAAACTGAATTCTCTGGTGAGTTCCGAGACCCTGAAAAAAGGTAAAGAGGATGCGTTTGTCAGTAGCTTTGAGTCTGCAAAAGCTGCGTATGAAATGGAAGCTGACCTTTCAGCCCGCGCCTCTGTCAATGGTGTCCCAAAAGGAACATTGGGGTTTCCGGCGGTCAAAGTTGATCATAAAGAATTGGCAGCAGAACCCAGATCAGACGATGACAGTCCTGGGGACGAGTCCTGCCCACGCCGACCTGATTACCTAAAGGGACTGGCCTCATTCCAGCACAGCCACAGCACTAGTGCAAGCCTCGGGCTAGCTTTTCCTTCCCAGAATGGATCCGCAGCCGTTGGACGTTGGCCGAGTCTTGTTGATAGGAACACCACCGATGAGTGGGAGAACTTTGCCTTTTCTCTGGGTTATGAGCCAAACTCCAGACGAACTGCAAGTACTCACAGGTACTCGCATGGTTTTGCAGGCCCCCCTCTTTGTCTTATTATTCTTGGAAGAATCTCTACCCTTCTAGAAATGTCTTCATTATATCACTTCTCATCTACAACATATAGAATAATAACAAACAGAAAGGTACCTTTCTCTTTATTTGAATGCTAGGTAGTATTGAATTCTATATTTTACCCAAGGCCAAACCATAAATAGTTACTAAAGAAAAAAATGCCTTGTGGTCTATTTAATTCTTACAGTTATTAGAGAAAAACTCTTCGGGGAAGCTATAAGATTTACAGTAGCAAGTAGCAACATCCCGCGAGAGTTTCTATGGTGATGGGAATGTTTTGCCTGTGCCGAGAAGTACAGTAGACACTGGCCACATATGCCTGTTGAATGCTTGAAAGGTGGCTAATGCCCACCACCCTATTGCACATCATAGCTGTGGAATAGAATGGTGTTTAATAGACTGTGTGCCTAAACTATATTGCTGATGAATAAAGTGAAAAAAAGTGATGGCACATTTGTTCGTCTCAGTTAAACATTTTATGAACCTTTGTTTCACAGATTAAAATTATTACTACTCCTTACAGTGCTTTAAGGTAATCATTATGTACTTATCTTCCTGATAATTGTGTTAGTAAGACTTTTGGGGTCTCTGTTTTAGTGTAACGGAAGACTGTTTGGTACCTATATGCTGTGGATTATATGAGCTCTTAAGTGGAGTTCTTCTCATCCTGCCTGATGTTATGCTTCAAGATGTGATGGACAAGCTCATTCAGGCAGATACACTGTTAGTCCTCGTTAACCACCCATCACCTGCTATACAACAAGGAGTTATTAAAGTAAGGATAAACTCTAGATGTGTTGTTTTAATTCAGAAAAATAAACATATGTATAGTTTAAAATTTGAATATATGTGTTAAAGTAGACCTAAAGCTTTATTTTATTCTAAGGAATAAGGAACCAATATACAGCTGACCCTTGAACAACATGGGTTTGAACTGCATGGGTCCACTTATACACGCAGACTTTTTTTTATAAATATAATAGAGTACTGTAAATATATTTTTTCCTCCTTATGATTTTCTTAATCACACTTTCTTTTCTCAAGCTTACTTTATTATAAGAATACAGTATAGAATACATAGAACATACAGACCATGTGTTCATCCACTGTTTATATTCTTAGTAAGGCTCCCAGTCAACAAGAGGCTATTAGTAGTTAACGTTGGGGGAGTCAGAAGTCATATGCAGATTTTCAACTGTGGGGGGGTCATTCATGGGTCAACTGTAGTTTGTTACTTCTTAGTCATTTTTTATATGTATTATCATGCAATTTTAAGCTCTCCTCCATATATCGATTCATACCCATATGTTTTTTAAGTCTACCAACTACAAGGAACACATAGTTCATTGGAAATCTTGCCTGCAGTGTAGTATCAAATCTTAAACATTTACTTCAAGTTTTAGCTCAGCTGTCACCTTTTCAGAGACCCGGTCACCTTTCAGAATAGCTTCCCACTAGTGTCCGACTCATTTATCCTAGCATCGCAGCTATGTCTTGGAGTTATCTTTTTATTCTATCTGTGTGCTTGTTCTCTCACTCTCCCACACTGACATATCAGCTCCATGAGGATGGGCATCGTGTGTCTAGTGTACACTGGGTACTAAGCGTGGTGTCGAATGAATAAACGTTTGATATGATTGGTTTCCATTAGGAAACAACCCAGTATTGAAATGGTCTTTTAGAGATTCTCATTTTCTTTAGTTTGTCTTAAGTAGGATGTTTTTTAAGCACTTGCAGTTCAACCCAGTATTTATTGAGCTTCCATCCCATGTGCAAAACACTGGGCTAGTTGCTGTGTGGGATATAAAGTAGAGTGATTTCCACATTCCAGGTGTTCATAGTCTAGTGAGGGAGAAAGACATCTACCCAACTAAATAAAAAAGACTTCCTGTGATGGGTGCTTCAAAAGCAATATTAATAAAGAAGAGTGGGAGCATAGGAAAAGCAATTAATTTTGATGGGGGAACCAGGGAAGGAGTCATGCAAAAGGTACATTTGGTATCATGCTATAAACTTGGGAAGTTTTTAAGTAGGTCAGTAAATAGATGTGTGTTTGGGGAAGAATCATCTATCAGCACTGTGAGGGAGTGATTGCAGCAGAGGAGAGGCGGAAGTATTCTGTTTAGCAGGCTAGCACAGTAGTCCAGGGCATTAATGACGAGTTCCTGATCTGGGGAAATGGGAAGTCGAAGGACACACAGATTTCAGAGACATTCGCTGGAATGAAGGGGAGAGACCTTCATAATTACACGTGGGCAATCAGGGCTGGAAAAGCCAAAAGTGAGATTAACTGTGAAATCTAGGAAGGTGGCGCTACTGTGTGCTCTAAGATTGGAACCACAAAAGATTGATTTTGGAAGGAAAATAATTAATTGGGTTTTACACGTGTTGCATTTAAGATGCCAGGGAAGGGTGGAAATTCAGGCCTGCGCTCAGGATAAATAATCTGTCAGGAAGTCTAGAAATGAAGTTTAGGAGATACACATAAACACACACACACACATATTTACAGGGAGAGGATAGTACAGTGTTGACTATTTTTTTTTCCTTCAGAATAAAGCACAAATATAGTACTTATACTCGAGTGAGCTACCAGTCTACTAGGTGTCCATGCTTAGCTAAAAAAGTTAGTCTCCCCATAACAAAAGTATTAAGATCGCCAAGATAAAGTCATCATTAGCATTCCAAAGTAGTCAGAAACAAAGATTATTTTTGTTTTGCTATGGAGATTGCATTTTTTTGAGCTTTCTACATTCTATACATATGAAAGTAAATGGTAACTTACAAGTATTTGCCTGATTTCTGTACATCCTATAAAATTTTAATGCATTATGTAAATTGTCTTAATTTTTTTTCTTAGCTATTAGATGCCTATTTTAATAGAGCATCTAAAGAACAAAAAGATAAATTCCTAAAGAACCGTGGCTTTTCCTTGCTAGCCAACCAGTTGTATCTTCACCGGGGAACACAGGAATTGTTAGAATGCTTCATTGAAATGTTCTTTGGTCGACGTATTGGCCTTGATGAAGAGTAAGTGTGTTCTTTCCTCCACCATAATCGGGGATCTTTTGTCTTAAAAATAAAATTTATTAAGCTGACTCTTAATAAAATTATTTGGTCATTTTTAGAAAAAACCCTCTAAAAGTCATTTTCCAGGTAAATCAATTTATTATTTTCCATATGATTTTGTTTCTAACTTCTTCCTTTGTATTTCATTCATTAGTTAGAAACTAGACACAAATTCTTCATTAAAGGAAAGAAGGTGACCAGTTAAGATTTGTCACACAGTGTTAACATGAGAAGGGTAGCTGAAAAGAAGGTGGCTCATCTTTGCCCAGCAGCAGATCACATGAGTGATCCATAGAGAAGCTTCCCACTCCCCTCAGCCTCCAGGTTTTCTGGGAGAAAAGCACATCCATCACCTGGAATTCCTGGTTTGGCCAAAAAGTGAAACTGTTACCGCTCTCTGTGTTAGCGTAGTGAGAAATGTGTGTCTCATCATCATTATTTTTTTTTTTTAAGATTTTATTTATTTATTTGGGAGAGAGAGAGCACGAGCAGGGAGGAGAGGGAGAAGCAGGCTCCCCGCTGAGCAGGGGCCCAGTGTGGGGCTCGATCCCAGGACCCCCAGGATCGTGACCTGAGCCGAAGGCAGACGTTTAACAGACTGAGCCACCCAGGCGCCCCTCTCATCATCATTATTAAGTGTCTTCTGCTTATTAAGTAGACCAATTCAGACCTTGAAGAAGTTACTTATTAATCGCAGTAGTGACAAAAGCACTTTCATTTGCATACAGCTTTTAGCTTTTTCCAAGCAATTCTGTAGTATCTCCTTTGATTCTCACAACAGCCTTGAGAAGAAAGTAGGGCAGGTGTCTCCACACATATTTGACAGATAAGGAAAATAAGGTACAAAACGCTTAAATAATTTCCTTCTATCACAGAGGCATATAGTATTGGGACAAGAACTCATTCCTTTCATTCGACCTCTTTTTACTAGTTCAAGGTCTCTCAAATACTATTATTATTATTATATGTTATGTAATAGTAATAGCATATATTCATACAAATTATATATGTTGTGCGTTATATGTTAATGATTATACTCTTATAATTTATTGTTAATTACTTTATTAATAATAAATTTATAATATCTTCCTGTGCACTTGTTATATAGACCCCTAAAGCAGGAGTCCTTTGGACACCTAAGGGGCCTATGGACAAATTAAAGCAAGTCAGTTAAAACCATGAAATTGTATACATGTTTCATTGGAATGTTTGTATATTTACCTTGGGACAGACTTCTAACAATACTTTTATTTTACTGGAGCAGGGGTCTATTTCTTAAAGGTTGAGATTCCTTGCTCCCCAAATTTATTTTTTATAGCTTCAAAATCTAGTTAGCAAAACAACCCATATTGCAATCATTTTTCCTTATTTGGTGGTTAATTGGTTCTAATGTGCTCTTAACTGTGTCTTTTTCATTACAGATTTGACCTGGAAGATGTGAAAAACATGGGAATTTTTCAGAAATGGTCTGTCATTCCTATTCTGGGACTAATAGAGACATCTCTATATGACAACGTGCTTTTGCATAGTGCTCTCTTACTTCTTCTCCAGATATTAAATTC
Source organism: Neomonachus schauinslandi (assembly GCF_002201575.2). Lineage (NCBI taxonomy): Eukaryota > Metazoa > Chordata > Mammalia > Carnivora > Phocidae > Neomonachus > Neomonachus schauinslandi. The sequence goes on from NC_058408.1 coordinate 81,391,607, forward strand.
TTGTTCCAAGGTAGCAGATATGTTGCTGGATAATGGTCTACTGTACGTGTTATGTAATACAGTAGCAGCCCTGAATGGATTAGAAAAAAAGTAAGTTTTAAATCATTATTTAAAATGGCACCGTATGATAAATACTTTAGAAAGGGAAAACTTTAGTAATAGGTACATTAGAGCATCTGATTTTTCAAAACACTTTTAAAGACTATCTTTCCTATCAAACTGAATAAATTAATTAAATTAAATTGAATTTGGAGGTGAGAATATTTTCCATCATTTTCAACAAGCTTACTTAAAAAGATGTTTACTAATGAAGTACTGTACGGTGACTAACATAACATAATAAAAAAAAGTTGTTTATATGACCTACTTTTAAGTATTTAGAACCCGAAGACAAGCTGAATAAATTCAACTGTCCTCAAATACATTTACCAAGCTTCTATTGTGACCTTATAAAAATTATTATCCCCACGAGGAATAGGAAATTGAGGATTGGAGAGAGAGAGTGACTTGTTGAAGATCACCCAGCTAGTAAATAGCACAGGGCTTAAAACTGAACCTGTCTCACTTCAAACGCCTATGTTTTAAACTTCTGATACTCTCCTTCTTTCTACTACTGTAAATGAATTTCCTGTTTCCAGAAGTATATTGGTAAATGGCTGCCTACCAAATTGATTAACAGCTTTACAAAATGTGTGAGATTATATTTTTACTTGGATTTTGTGCCTTTGGTGTCTGTGCTTATGATGTACAGCATAATATTTTTATTAGCATAGTGTTAAAATATAAATCTCCAGTAGCACCATCCTACTGCACATTAAAGCATTAAATATTATCTATATTTTTTAAGAGAAGTCAGAATACATAGTTGACAGTTCTTTAGGCCAGGGAAGTTCTATGAGCAAGAGAGACTCCTTTTACTGAGTTCAGTTCAATTGTTACTGGATACCTATTAAATTTAGGATTTGTGTACTAGGCATGTGAGAAATACAAAGAAATACAAAATATTTTATTTCCTCAAAACACTTAGTCTTGGTTATAATACAACATATCTATTGGGAAGAGTTGCCTACAGGCTTCTTCTAAAAGTAGTTTGTTGTTGGTTTGTTTTGTTTGTTTTTAATAAATTGTACTTACTGAATGTGCTTACATGCTACTCTATTAATTGGCCCCAAACAGTTACCATTTCTAACTCTTGCTTGATTTGGAAAAAAATAAACGGAGAGAAGTATTCAGGCTTAATATCATATACTGAGGTAGATTATCAAGGTTCAAAATTGGGGGACAGAAGTAACTAATTCATATTTAACAGGTATTTATAAGTGATTAATATGTGTTCAAGTCTATTATCTCTTTTAGTCCTTAAAATAACTATAATTTGGTGTGAGATTCAGAGAGGCTAGGTAATGTGTTCAAATTCACCTTGTCTGAGGAGCCTTCTAGAACAGTCCTGTTCATACCCCCTAAATCTTCATCTTCCATGCGGTCTAGGAACCTATGTGTTCCCATGGAATCTTGTGTTAATCTCTATTGTTACCCTTACCAGCACTTACTGTTTATTGTTACCCTTACCAGCACTTACTGTTCATAGTTATCTCTTTACTCGTCTGGTCCTCTGCAAAACAGTCAACTGTTTGACAGGAGTCAAAGCATGTTTTCTTATTCTGTTTCTAGCATGCCGTTCAAATGACCTGCCATAGAGTAAGCATGAGTAAATACTGAATGAATGAGTGAATGCCTTAAGAACGGGAATTTAATCCAGTTCTCTTTGCCTTAAATTGTTTGTTCTTTTTCTTTAGCGTTCCTTTGAATGAGTACAAATTGCTTGCTTGTGATATACAGCAACTTTTCATAGCAGTTACAATTCATGCTTGCAGTTCCTCAGGCTCACAATATTTTAGAGTTATTGAAGACCTCATTGTACTGCTTGGGTATCTTCAAAATAGCAAAAACAAGAGGACACAAAGTAAGATTTAGTTTTTACGGATTTGGGAGGGAATTATATCGTAGCCAAAAATGTTATTTGAACCTAATCTCTTTCTTGTGGAAACTATTGTACTGAAGGTTCATCCTTAATTTTGTGATAATATCTATCAGCTTTAAAAAGTCTTTTTAAGTGGCAAAATTTAAACAAGTGATGCCTTGATATAAATAGTAGCTGGCAATACATTAAGAGAAGCCTCTGATTTTTCTTACCAAATAGAAATTAAAAGGCTTATGTTGAATAAAAATGCCCATTAGTTTTCTTTAATGGCAAATACTAAATAAGTATGAAACAGAAAAATGTGAGAATTTCTGGTAAATTTTGCCTTATATGTTAAAAAGCCTGTTCTTTAAAACAATGATATAAAATGAAATAAATTTGTGAGCTGATATTTTTCCACTGAATTTTTTATAATGACTATTTCAAAATTTGCTTTAAAATTTCTTCTAAAGGCTAGTACTATCAAACCCACGTTGATCAAAATTTTAAAATTTACATCTAATAAAACATATATTGGCAGTTTAGAGGTTGCATGAAAATAAAAAGCAATTCAATTTTAAAAATTAACATCCACATGGCTTGAAAACATTCTAGTATCTTCTGTTTTTAGATACGGCTGTTGCACTACAGTTTAGAGTTCTCCAAGCTGCTATGGAATTTATAAGGACCACTGCAAATCATGACTCTGAAAACCTTGCAGATACATTCCAGTTACCCTCTGCTCCCCATCATGCAGTATTTCAGAAGCGGAAGAGCATTGCTGGTGAGTATTGAAATAATATTTTAATAATTATAAATTGAGGGTGGCTTGACTTTCCTATATTCTGATGCATTCACACTTTTAAAATATTTTTTAGTTTCAGAAGTTAAACTATAGGGGCACATGGGTGGCCCAGGCAGTTAAGCATCCAAATGCTGATTTGGGCTCAGGTCATGATCTCAGGGTCCACATCAGCGGGGAGTCTGCTTGAGATTCTCTCCTCTCCTCTACCCTCCCCTTCCCCTGCTCTCACTCTCTCGCTCTCTAAAATAAATAAATAAATCTTAAAAAAAAAAAGTTAAACTATAAAATTTGAGAAAGGTTTTTTTCCCTGAAAAAACATTCTACTGATTTCTCTCAGTGCTCTTCTCATTCAGTCATCTCTTGACCAACTACTATGTGCCAAGCACAGTTTAAATGTTGAAGATACAGGGATGAAGAAAACACACAGATTCTGCCCTCACAAAGATTACAAAATAGTAGAGAAATGCAGAGGATCGGAGTAGAGACTATTAACAGGGCAACCTGGTTTCCATCAGAAGTCAGAGAGGTCTCTGAGGAAGTACGATTTCAGTGTAGACACAAAGGGTGAGAGGAGCTAGCAAGGTAGAGTCAGAGAAGGAGTGCAATAGGCAGAATGAACGGCTTACGTGAGGTTTCACAACAGGAAACTGCTGAGCTTCAGAGAACTGAAAGTCATTTAGCCAGAGTGGAATACTCTGGAGAGAGTGAGGAGCGCGATGTGGATGAGGCTGTCCAGGGCAGCATGGGCCAGTGCATAGGTAACCACATAGGCCATGTGAAGGAGTTGAGATTTTATCGTGCTGGGAAGTCATGACATAAGCAGATTCCCATTTTGTAAGGACCACTTCGGTTTGTGTGTTGCGAGTGGGTTGGAGGAGAGCAAGGAAGGTAGTGGGGGCTCCAGGTAGGAGGCTGTTGAGCAGTGAAGGGGGGGAAGATGGTGTCTCACATGTGGTTAGAATGCATGCCACCTCAGTGCTTCCTGTGAATTAGTATAGATCACCAAATAAGTGTCCATATTGTTAGACTTCCTTATTTTTCCGACAGAGTCTGCTGTGACCTTTATACACATAATCTGGAAAGATGGCCTGAACACCTCCCCCCACACACACAGGATCTACACGTGCACCTGCACAAATACATGTGCATATGTGTGTATGTATAGTGGATATATATGTGTACACACACACACACGTATCTCCAAACACAGTAGTTGGTAATTTGTTTGAAGTTTAATCACCCTTACTATCATAAGGGCTTTTAAATCCAAATCTATCTTCTCCTTGTGTTAAACAACTTTATTTTGTTCAGTGCTATGCCAGATTTTAAAACCATGTGAGAAACTCATCTGTAGAGGAAAGTTATTAAATATACATTTTTTGCAGCATTATGTTTCAATTATGCTAAATATAAGCTACGTAAATAAAACTTCTAAGACATCCACATAACTTTATTGCCCCTGTACAGCCTTCTTTAATATAACATCCGAACGCAGTCTCTCCTCTTGACTGGATGTCCCAGTAACTCTCTGGTCTCGGGTAGAATTCTGCCTTTTATCGAGTCTAGCAGTCATGCTCGCCTAACCACATACCAGAAGACAACTTTCGAACCACCTTTCCGTTGCGGGATTCCTTATATTTATATAGTCAGTGACTGCTTAGGTGGAATTCACCCTCTTTTGATATAGGAAAATATGGCTTTGCCAGTGTCACACATCACAGGAGCTGTTTCTTTCTTGCTGACATTTCTCGTTCTCATGTCCATTTCTCCTGAGCGTTTATACCTAGATCCCTGGTTTAGTTTTCCATCAACTCGTGCCTGGGCTGACACAGTGGTGTTCTTGGTGTCCTCGGTTTGGTCTGTGATTTCCCTAACAAGTCTTTCATCTCTCTTTTGATACCAGCATTTTTATCACCTTTAGCCTCAGAGCCCTGCGTAGCTCCAAGTTCGTTAATTGGTTTTTTTGTTTGTTTGTTTGGGTCCTTTTAAAGTGGATGACAGACCTTTAGTCCTTTCCTTAAACCATTCTTTTTTTTTTCTGCCTCCCCTGGCCTCTTCCCCTGGGCTTATATTTTTCACGGCATCTAAGTAAATGCCATTGCTGTAAGCCACATGAGGCTTATAGAGTCCTACAAAGTTTGAGCTTGAGAGAAGACCTTAAAAGTTTACCAGACCAGCTCCCACATTTTATAGAAGCACAGAGGCCTGTAATTAGAGACTGCTGGAGCGAGAGCGCCTACGCCCCTCCCTCTGTGTCCTACACCGCATCCACTCATTCCAGCTCTGTCATGTCTTTAGGACATATCTCTCATAGGCCTCTCCCACCAGTTCTTCCCGGTTTAAATATGGCCCTTTTTGAAATTCTGTCTCTTGGAATCCAGTTTTCAAAGTACCACTTTATATGTTGCTTTGTAATTCCTTCCACATTGTTTTACACATGTATTTGGGAAAGACTGTGTTTCATTTCTTCATTCTTAGTCAAAAGTATATTGACTGTGTATACTATAGATACAAAAGATACAAAATACTGGCACTCCTCTGCTTCTGAGCAGTATGGTCATAAAAGCCCATTTAAGTCTGTTTGCTCATGATGCTAAAGTTACTAAGAAGGATTTATATTTCCACCATTTCCATTATTTAGATATAATGAGCTGTTCCTTCCAAAATTTAAAGAAGCTGTTCTTATTAGTGATAAATGTTTGGGGGAGATGGTTTCTTCCTAAATAGATCATTTAGCATTGATTGAAAACTGCTGAGACAGTGACACGTCCAACCCCACTGCTCCCTCCGTATCCCCCCCACCCCCCACACCTCCAGCAGAGCTTGTGGGGACACCCTGCAGCTGCAGCTTCTGTTCCGGCCACACACCACATGCTTTGGTCATCGACAGATCTACTCAGACTGTGAATGCCAGAACACCCATGGCTTGGGCCCAGAGTTTCCTGAGCAGCACTGCCTTCATATCTAGGTTTTAAGTTCTCACACTCTTGGAGGAGTTAGATACTATTTTATTGCCAGATTAATCTTTTGGCAGCCTGACTCCTGCATGCCATTATCCTGCTCAACAGCCCCCATGATTCCAGCTACAGTTAACAAAACTCAGATTCCTTAGCCTCTATATCTTCTTTTGATATAGTAAGAGAGAGGATGTCACTTTGCCTAAATGATATCATACTCTGCCTTCTGTTTGTAAACTGATTTCTATTTCTAATCAATATATTTATAGACATTTTTCCATACAATAAAAATATTTTTTATGTTTAATGAACACATGATAATCTGTTCTATTGATTTGCCATGATCTTGTTTCCTAATCTTTACCAATAAACAAAGACTTTTTTTTACTGGTATAAATAGGATAGCAATGTACATTCTTTTATATGTTTATTTTTCACTTGTCTGATTATCACTATGAAAAACTTTAAACATCCCCTTAATGCAGAAGGTAGAAGTAAGCATTAAGGTATTATTTAAAGTGCTACACATATATATAAACTCTCATAAATAAATATAAATATGCATGTTGTGTTATTAATATGATTCACATAAAATGAATTCCCTTTAAATTTCAACCATCATTAACAATACCAACTATTAACAACTTTTGATGCTTTGTATGAGATGGGCATTGTGTTTTACATCCATTATTTAATTTTTTTTATTTTAAAAATTTTGTTTATTTATTTGACACAGAGAGAGAGTGAGCACAAGCAGGGGGAGGAGCAGGGGCAGAGGGAGAGGGAGAAGCATGCTCCCCTCTGAGCAGGGAGCCTGATGCGGGGCTCCATCACAGAACCCTGGGATCATGACCTGAGCCAAAGGCAGTGGCTTAACCAACTGAGCCACACAGGTGCCCCTAATTAATTTTTTAAAGGATTCTATTTATTTATTTAGAGAGAGCGTGAGGGGGGGAGGGGCATTGAATCTCAAGAAGACTCCCCACTAAGCATGGGGGGAGCCTGACCCAGGGCCTGATCTCACGACCCTGAGATCACGACCTGAGCCAAAACCCAAAAGTTGGATGCTCAGCTGACTTAGCCACCCGGGCACCCCATCCATTATTTTATTTATTATTTAGTCCATAGAACAACCCTCTTTATCCATTCATTCAACCAACAAATATCTAATGGCATCAGGCACGTACCAGGTATTGTTTTATCTGCTTTCATGGATCCTATATTTTACTGGACAAAATGGTCAATAACCCTGTAAACAAATACATTTAATATCATGTCAGATAGTGACAAATATCTACCTGTGAGGTGAGCTCTGTTTTACTTTCTAATCTATATCTTAATATATGAGGGAATGGAGGCTTAGAAGAAGTGCCCTTGAGGCCACTCCAGCTGGTGCAGCTTCACAGCATGTGTGCTGAAATACACCCTCCTCCCCCACTTCTTCAAGTACATAGTAGTGAGGACAACATTTCCTTATTCAGTATATTGCTCTGCCTCTGAATTAGGATTATCTGCCAGAGATAATAAATTATCTGCCTGGAAAGCTGCCAGAGATGTAGACATTAGGAAGAGTCTGCTTGAACTAAGTAAGAACATAGACTGACAATATTATTCTTGAATATACCCTGGATATGAATATTTTTTTATTTACTTCGTTTTTGTCTCAAAGGCAACTCCACCTACCACAATGTGTTAACGGATAAGAATTACGGATTACCTAAAATACTGCACAGTCTAAAATGCTATTAAAATATTTAAATATCTTACAGGATGAGTTATTAAAACCTATCATAATTTAGTCATGTAAGTAATGTGTATAGAGGCTATCTATGGGAATTGATGTATGTTTTCATAATTTAAAACAAAGGTTCAATTCCAATGAAGGGTTCCATTATTCCTCACCTACCAAGACGTCATTTTGGTTCCTATGGTCAACTTCCGATGCCCTTCTCCTTCAGCCCATTATGTCAAGACGAATTCTCCCCGTATCCTCCTGGATCGGCTACTTGTGTGGTACCTTTCAGAGCAGGTGCAGTGATGGTGCAGGAATGCCACTCCTAACTGTTCAATCTGAGGAAACATTTTGCAGGAAGCACTTTTAGAGGATTGAATTCTAAAGATGTACCAAATCATTCCAATAGCAAATCACTGGAATTATATTCACTTTTCTGATCTCTTCACTTTCACTGGACTGATTTCTACTAATCTCACTTATATATAAATCTCAAAACTACTTTATAAAATTGAACAATGGTAATTATCCAGAAATAGTCATATTCTTACTGAATACACCATGTGCTTTAAAAACCTGTTGATTATTTTGGAATACAAGGAAGTGAAACAGTATTTGAAAATATTTTGTCAGAACATTCTGAACTACTTACATACACCCTTCTAATTCTTCTGAGTTTTTCCGAAGACTCAAATTTTGCCAAGTGATGTCCATCCCACTAAGCTATGTTACTAGCTTCAACATTTTTATTTGGACTTTGAAATCAGAAGTACTGTTGCACTTCATCAAAGAGGGAGAAACATCACTTTCTCTGAATCATGCTCTTTCCTTTGTATCAATTACCTTGGTATTAATTAAGATTCGTTTCATGGTCTAATAATCAAAAAGCTGCAAGAAAAATAATTTCCTTGATCCCTGTTAACTCTGGTGTTTGATGTTTTTAATTTATATCCTTGAAGGTCCTCGAAAATTTCCCCTTGCTCAGACTGACTCTCTGCTGATGAAAATGCGCTCGGTGGCAAGTGACGAACTGCATGTGATGATGCAGCGGAGAATGAGCCAGGAGAACCCCGTCCAGGCAACCGAGACAGAGCTGGCGCAGAGACTGCAGAGGCTCACCATTTTAGCGGTTAACAGGATTATTTATCAAGGTAGGACCAGAGGATAAATCTGTGCTTGCTCAGATATGGGATTAAAAGGAAAATGATTTAAGAGGAAACTGATTAGTTCTCAAAATTTTAAACAGCATTAATTTTTCATTCCTAACATCCACACTATTAAAAGAATTTCTTATTTGGAACTAAGAGGTCTTGAATAAAAATCCACTTTTTAATGTGTTATATGCTGACCTGGAGTGACCATTGAGTTTAAAACAGTACAGCAGCCCCAATATATACTTTTTTAACTTTTCTTTGAGATAACTGTAGATTCACATGCAGTTGTTAAGAAATACTGCAGAGAGATCCCCTATGCCTTTTATCCCGTTTCCCCCAGAGGGTTGTGCTAAATTAGAGTCGAGGGTCATGAGCAGGATACAGACATAGATATATTCAAGAAACTGAGCATTTCATCACACAGGAGACCCTTATGTTGCCTTTTTTTTTTTTTGGAAGATTTATTTACTTATTAGAGAGGGGGGGGGGGGGGGGGGGGGAGGAGCAGAGGGAGAGAAAATTTCAAGCAGACTCCCTGCTGAGCGTGGAGCCCAATGCAGGGCTCGATCTCACAACCCTGAGATAACGACCTGAGCTGAAACCAAGAGTCAGATGCTCAACTGGCTGCACCAACCAGGCGCCTCTGTGTTGCCTTTTTAATAGCCACACCCACTCTCCTCCCCCTCTGCCCCTTCCATTGTCCCTGGCAACCTCTAATCTGTTCTCCATTTCTTTATTTTCATCATTTCGAGAATTCTATATAAATGGAATCGTACAGTACAGCCTTTTAGGGTTGGCTCTTTTTCCTCACTGTAATTCTCGGAGAGTCATCCTGGTTTTTGTGTGTATCAGTAGTTTGTTGCTTTTTTGTTTTGCTGAGTAGTTTCCCACAGTATGGATGCCACATAGTTTGTTTAGTCATTCACCTGTTGAAAGACCATTTGGGTTGTTTTCCAGCTTTCAGTTACTACAATTAAAGCTAGCTGCTGGAAACATTTATGTGTAAGTTTTTGTGTGAAAATAAGGCTTCGTTCTTCTGGAATAAGGGTAGTTGTGTGCTTTGTTCTTGTTAAGAAGCTGTCAGACTTTTCCAGAATGACCGTTTAATTTTACGTTCCCACCAGCAATGTATGAGTGATGCAGCTTTCCTCACATCCTTAACCAGTATTTGGCATTGTCATTATTTTTAATTTCAGCTATTCTGATAGATGTATAGTGATATCATATTGTGGTTTCAATTTGCATTTTATAGGGGCTACTGATTTACGTATTTATATATAAAACATAATACCTAGAGCAACCACTAAAAAGCTATGCAAAGAAATACACTCAAAAGCACTATAGAGGGGCACCTGGTGGCTCAGTCGGTTAAGCGTCTGCCTTTGGCTCAGGTCATGATCCCAGGGTCCTGGGATCGAGCCCCACATCAGGCTCCTTGCTCAGCGGGAAGCTTGCTTCTCCCTCTCCCTCTGCCTGCCACTCCCCCTGCTTGTGTTCTCCCTCTCTCGCTCTGTCAGATAAATAAATAAAATCTTTTTTTAAAAAAAGGCACTATAGGGCGCCTGGGTGGCTCAGTTGGTTAAGCGACTGCCTTCGGCTCAGGTCATGATCCTGGAGTCCCGGGATCGAGTCCCGCATCAGGCTCCCTGCTCGGCAGGGAGTCTGCTTCTCCCTCTGACCCTCCTCCCTCTCATGCTCTCTGTCTCTCATTCTCTCTCTCGCAAATAAATTAAAAAAAAAAAAAAAAGGCACTATAGATAAGTCAAAATGGAATTCCCAATAAATGTTCAAGTAACCCCAAGAAAATAGGAAAAAGAAAACAGTAATTGTTAATCATTAGAAATGCATAATACAACCAAGGCTCATATTTTTAACTTTTCTAATTTGTGTTTGGGTCAACCAGATCCCAGGCTAAACTCTGAAATTGAATCATTTATCACATGCAGATTTAATGGGATAGCACATGCATTAAAACAGCTCTGCATACTTGGGGCACCTGGGTGGCTCAGATGGTTAAGCGTCTGCCTTCGGCTCAGGTCATGATCCCAGGGTCCTGGGATCGAGTCCCACATCGGGCTCCCTGCTTCTTGGGAGCCTGCTTCTCCCTCTGCTTCTCTCTCTCTGTCTCTCATGAATAAATAAATAAAATCTTAAAAAAAAAAAAAAGCAGCTCTGCATACCCATCTAATGTAAATATCATGTGGTCTTTATGTTTGATTTGCACAAGAACCTCATGACTAATAATTTTGCAATTTAACTCGTCTTCATTAATAAAATATTTAGTTTAGAATTATATGACATATATGTTTAAATTCCTGCATTGTTTTGGGTGAATTTACTTTCTCTGTTAAATTGTTATCTTCTACATCTAATACATTTGCTACACATTTATATTGTGACAACTGAATTAACAATTACATAGAATATTTTTACCAACTTCATTACCGTTTGTAATGGCTAGGCATCAGTGATGTGACTAATTGTTTATTCTTCTTTTAATTCAAAGAGTTTAATCCAGATATTATTGACGTTTTGAGTACTCCAGAAAATGCAACTCAAAGCAAGATCTCAGTTTCCCAGACTGAAATTTCTGAAGATGTTCATCATGAACAGCCTTCCATTTTCAATCCATTTCAGAAGGAGATACTCACATATCTGGTAGAAGGATTCAAAGTATATATTGTAAGTAAATTAATTGCATGGGACATGTTCATTCACACAAAAGGAGTAGGGTTTTATGTGTCTACTTACTCTTGAATTATTATTATTATTATTATTATTAATTATTATAAACATATCTAACACCTTCGAAATTATATAGAGAATACTACCAAGTATCAGGCTCCATTAATCACTGATGTACTTGGATTTCTGTGGATCATATACAGTTGACCCTATGGAACAAATCACTCAGCACACTTCATAGATACCAAAAGTCAATCTAATTCTAGCAGAACTCATGAATCACGATTCTGCCAATCTCTAAAGCTAAACTAGATTTTGGTGTCTGTAGGTTTTACTTCGAGCTGAATGATTTACACAGGGCCCTTAGGACTGGTGGTAATGTGGAGAGCCATTTCCAAAACTCAGAATAAATTCTAAAATGTATTGATTCCAGTTTTAAACCAGATACAGGATATTTGATCAAGATTGAGTTAGCCTTAGCTGGACCACAGTTGAAGCAGCTTATTTGGTTACTTATTAAGGAATATTGGTGGTCAGTTTATATGCAGTTCTTATTTTGTGACTGTTATACTCCATATTTTAACATTAATTCTTTATTATGATTCCTTCTCTTTTATATTATAAAATCCGTCAATCTACTGTTGTTTTTTTATGATTTTTTTTTTTTTAGTTTAAAATTTCTAAGCCCTAGGTAATTTAAGTGACCTTAGCTTCTTAACCCATCTCTCTTTTTTTGTGTGGTACAATACACATAATATAAAATTCACTATTTTAACCATCTTAAAGGTATAATTCAGTGGTACCAAGTACATTCACATTGTTGTGCAACCATTACCACTCTCCATCTCCAGAGCTTCTTCATTATCCTAAACTGCTCTGTACCCAATAAATAATAACTCCTCATACCCCCCTCCCCAAGCCCCTGATAACCACTATTCTACTTTCTGTCTCTATGAATTTAACTTTCTAGATACCTTATATAAGTTATACAATACAGTATTTCCTACAAGATTTGTCCTTTTTTATGTGGCTTGTTTCATTTAGCGTGATATTTTCAAGTTCATGCATGTTATAGCATGTATCAGAACTTCATTCCTTTTAAAGGCTGAATAATATTCCATTCTATGTGTATACTACATTTGTTTATCCATTCATCCATCAGTGGACATTTGGATTGTTTCAACCTCTTGGCTATTTTGAACAATGCTGCTATCAACGTTGGTGTATGTCTATCTTTTTTAACCACCCTAATTTAACCATTCTAATTTCTACTACTAAAAAAACAATCTACAATAAAACATGTCCCGTGATCTTCTTTGGGGCTGTATAGAGAGGTTAGTGTATTATTGCTTGAGAAGTCGGATCCTAATTCATTCCTGTTCTGATTGAAGGGTTCAAGTAAAACCAGTGGTTCCAAGCAGCAGTGGCCTAAAATCTTATGGTCTTGTAAGGAAACCTTCCGAATGCAGCTTGGCAGACTCCTAGTGCACATTTTGTCACCAGCGCACTCTTCTCAAGAGAGAAAGCAAATTTTCGAAATAGTTCGTGAACCGAATCATCAGGAAATACTACGAGACTGTCTTAGCCCATCCCTGCAAGTAAGTATCTCAACACTTCAAAAGTAGAAAGTAGTGGTGAAGTGTAAAATTGAACAAAACAAGAACTGAAGATAAACTGTATTTTCATGCCAAACATCCTAAACATAGTTTTCTTACCAAACAAATACCTCCTGAGGTCCTTCTTCAGATGCTCCATACCAGACTCAAATTGACCTCTTTGTTTATTTCCCATTCCTTCTTCCAGTGCTGAGATTAAGAATTCTGTATCTGAGCTCTTATAAGATCCTTTGTAGTTTTTACTAAATCTTCAAGTGTTTTCTTTTTTAAAAGCATTATATTATACATAAAACATCTAAATTGAGTAGCTCAAACAGTAGTACATATGATATTTTTTTATGTTCATATGATATATTTTTAAAAATGCTTATAGTAAGTTAAAATTTTTAAAAATGTGTTGATCATTTGGAATGATCAAAATCAAAATACTTAAAAGAATTTCAGAGTCTATAAATTCTAACACTTAAAGAGTGATAGATGGAGAGTTTAAATGGAACAACCAGTTTAAAGAGCTGTTTAGCAGTTTCTTATAAAATTAAACATACACTTAACCTGTGACCCTAAAATTCCAGTTTTAAGTATTTACCTAAGAGAAATTAAACATATGTCCATAAAAAGACTTGTACAGGAATATCCGTGTCAGCCTTTTTGCTAATAGCCAAAAACTGGAAATAACCCAAATGTCAATCAACAAGAGAATGTATAACCAAATTGTGATATATATTTATGTAATAGACTATTATACAGCAATAAAAGGAAACAGACTATTGATACACCTACCATTATGGATGAAGTTCAAAAACATTGTGTTAGTGGGGCACCTGGGTGGCTCAGTCATTAAGCATCTGCCTTCGGCTCAGGTCATGATCCCAGGGTCCTGGGATCGAGCCCCGCATCGGGCTCCCCGCTTGGCGGGAAGCCTGCTTCTCCCTCTCCCACTCCCCCTGCTTGTGTTCCCTCTCTCGCTGTGTCTCTCTCTCTGTCAAATAAATAAATAAAATCTTAAAAAAAACCCCAAAACATTGTGTTAGCAAAAGGAACAACCAAACACAAAAGAGCACACATTCTGTGATTCTATTCATATGAAGTTGAAGAACAGGCAGAATTAAGACATGGTGATAGAATTCAGGACAGTAGTTGTGTCCATGAGGAAGGGGGAAGCGAGAAGGTGAATTGAATGGAAAGGGGCATTAGGAAACTTTCTGGGGCAATAAAAATGTACTTTATCTTATTTGGGATAGTGGTAAAATGGATGTATACAGTTGTCAAAACTCAGAAATGAACACTTAATATCTGTATGCTTTACTGTATGTACATTATACCCCTATAAATACAGTAATAGGTGATATACACAGACAGGCATCCCTTTTAATACCTGGGAAACTCAGATATATTAAGAACCAAAGGGTTATAGTTTTGAAGTGATGCTCTCTCTACTATTAAGATTCTCTCAGGCGCCCTCAGGGCATTGTCTTCCCTCTCCCAAAGCAGAAGCACGTCCAGCCCACAGTCTCCTGTGGAGAATTTGAAGGGATGTTCTTGCCTGCCTTTATTCTCAGCAGAGTTGCCATCCACCAAAACCCAGCCTGGTGTTGACAGTCCTCTTTTCCCCACACCAACTTTCTTCTCCGTTATTCCCATTTCGTCGGTGGTATCTATACAGAGTTCAACTTGAAATATGGGATCCATGGTTGAATTTTCCTCTCCCTTAAATTCATGTCATCGCCAAAGCCAGTCATTTATTTCGTGTCTTTAACTATTTTCTACCTGCCCCACGCTAGTTCAGACTTTTGCCCCTGTGCTCAGATCACTACAATAACCTCCTCTCTACCTCAAAACCACATTACTGTGCCTGGTTTTTTTAAGTTTATTATGGAGACTTTCAAAGATACCTAAAAGTTGGGAGAAAGCAAACAAGGACCCACATGACCATTACCCAGGTTTAATTTTTCTTTGCAGTGTTTTGAAATAAATGTCGGGTATCAAATCATTTTACCTGTAAATCCTTTACCTGTCCACATCTCTGACTGATAAAGACTTCTACAAAATTTGTCACACTCAATAATGACAGCAGTTCTCTATTGTCATCTAATACTCAGTGTGTAAACTTTCCCAATTGTCTTATAAGTTTTGTAATAGTTGCTTGGTTCTGGATCCAAATAAGGCCCACACATTGCATTTGTTTGATGTATGCTAAATCTTTTTAATCCCTGGCAAGTACCCTCCCCAGCCATTTTTTAAATGTCATCTATTTATTGATGAAACTGGGTCTTTTGTTCTATAGGATTTCCCACATTCTGGATTTAGCTGATCATATGCCTGTGGCTCTAGGTTTCAAGGCTTACTAGATTCCAGTTCCTGGTTTCATATCTGGTTCTGTGCTTGTTTTTTTAAAAGACTACTTTATTAAGAGTGCTTTGCATTTTCTGTTACAGCATAGCAGGAGACAGAGAATGTCTAGTTGCCCTGCTTTTTGAGACGATATCAGCCTGATCCATTCGTTTTAAAGTTCACCCTCAACCTTTAACCTAATAGTTTTAGCTGCCGCTGATGATAGTTGCCAAGATCTACTTTTTTCATTAGGAATTGCAAAATAGTGATTTCTTAGAGTTTCTCATTCCACCAGCATCTATTGCTCTGATTCTTCTGTAGGAAGAATATTCCCTTATCAACTATTTGACTACCCTAAAATATAGTCTGTATGGGAAAGGCAATGCTTATTTCTTTTCCCTGCTTATTAGAATAATGAGTTGGTGCCCTAGCAACCTCTAATTTTTGTATTCATCTTTATTTTTGAGGTGTCATTATGAATTCAGGTATTTTTTTACAAAAGTAGTTTCAAACCTTTGCAGTTATTATTCCATTTGATATTCAAATTAACACCTATGTAGATTCAAATTGTTACATTCCTTTAACATAGCCTTTTTAATTTTTAACAAGTTAATATGATTAACTTCTTTGCTTTCTGGAACAGAAGAACATCCCAGGTTTATCTTGCACATCCTTCCCAGATCTGGAACCAGACTTTTTCCCCCAAGAAGCCCCTGTTTCCTTTTCATGAGATAATGGTATTTAGAAATTACAAATCTAAGGACTAGGAACACTCATTTCTACTCGGTTGTCATTTCTTTTTTGCATTCATCCCTAATGACACCTTTTCTAGTCCCAGGAACTACGATCAATAAAGTATAGGTCAGATGTTGAGATGAGATTCTAGAAACAACTTCAGTGTCTAAGAAAATCATGTGCTTTTTGGATATTCAGGATGAATAAGAACATTTTTTATAGCCTTTCAAGATCATTTTTAGAATGTCACTGAATACTAAACTATTTTTAGATTATATCAAGAGCATTACCTTTAAGACACACATGTGAAAATAGTCTAGTCATTTACTATTTTTCTTTATTTGCCAACTCTTCAGGCCTTTTACTCACAGAGTATCTGTTCATTTTTTCTCTTTTGGTCAGGAAGCAGCTGTCTCCTGACTAATTTAAAATGTGGCATTAAAATGAGCTTTGCTATTTTCATCATTGCATATGTTCATCTTATGCTTTTGGGAAATGACATGATGTGATTCCGTGTGTTCATTTAAATATCACCCAAAATGTAAGAGCTTCCAAATTCATTTGTTGACATTTAATACTATTCACAGTTTAAAATGTCATAAAGCCAGCGACGCCTGGATGGCTCAGTTGGTTAAGCGACTGCCTTCGGCTCAGGTCATGATCCTGGAGTCCTGGGATCGAGTCCCGCATCGGGCTCCCTGCTCAGCAGGGAGTCTGCTTCTCCCTCTGACCCTCCCCTCTCTCATGTGCGCGCTCTCTCTCACTCATTCTCTCTCTCTCAAATAAATAAAATCTTAAAAAAAAATAAAAATAAAAAAATAAAATGTCATAAAGCCAAATGCAGTGGTATTTGTATCAATGCAAATTTTTGAAAAGTAAAATTCTGCATGTTTCACTTGTTGGCATAATTAATGTTTAAATAATACATAGCATACACATAACAATTGGGTCTAAGATCTATTGCATGGAAGGGCCACTTAAAAAATCATGAATCAAAGTTTGGTTTAGGTTTCCTCTATGAAAGACAGTTGTCATTACCTTAAGTAACATTCTGATTTTGGTTACAGGGCAGTTCTAAGACTGGCCTAATCCAGACCTTCTCTAGACATGCTCACAGAACTGGTGCCGACATCTCACTGGTTTTGGAGTTTTTCACCTTTAGATCTCCCTAAGGAGTAATGACTGCTTACAAGCTAATCCAAAGAAAGGGCTTTGTTCTGGAAGTTTCACCAACGTCTGTTCTACCAAGCAGAAATCAAAGGAGAAAGAATAAAAAGCATAATTCTTTTACCTGGAAGGTTTAAAGGGAAGTTTCCCTTCCAGTTCATTTTTTCTATGAGAAGAGCTAAGAATCTTTTTCCTTTATCCCAAGCTTATTTCCTGTATTCCTTTAGCAAGTCTTCTCCAAAAATTTTTCCCCAAAAGCTTACTTGCTTGCTTTTCTTTTCCTTCTCTTCTTACTTTCCTTCCTTTTTCTTTTTTATTTTACCTTTTACAATGAAAATTTTCAAATATAATAAGAAAAATAGAGAATAGTATAACGAGTACCATATAGCCATCACCTAGAGTTAACGGTTGTTAATACTTTTATCATATTGACATCATTTCTTTTTTGAAGTATTTTAAAGCAAATTACAGAAATCTCTTTCAAAAAACATTGTCTTATGTATCCATAACATTATTTTACCTAACAAAATTAGCTTACACCCTAATGTCATCATATTTCCAATGCAAAATTAAATTTTTTCAATTGTTCCCAAAATGTTCCTTTTAGCTGCTTTATTCAAACCAGATCCCACCAAATAAATCTAGCGATATAATTTAACTTAATTACTGTTAAATAATATAAGTGTAAGAAATAAAAATTCTTTATGACTTAAAAAAAATTTTTTATTATGTTATGTTAATCACCATACATTACATCATTAGTTTTTGATGTAGTGTTCCATGATTCATTGTTTACGTATAACACCCAGTGCTCCATGCAGTATGTGCCCTCCTTAATACCCATCACCAGGCTAACCCATCCCCCACCCCCCTCCCCTCTAGAACCCTCAGTTTGTTTCTCAGAGTCCAGAGTCTCTCATGGTTCGTCTCCCCCTCCGATTTCCACCCCTTCGTTCTTCCCCTCCTGCTATCTTCTTCTTCTTTTTTTTTTCTTAACATATATTGCATTATTTGTTTCAGAGGTACAGGTCTATGATTCAACAGTCTTACACAAAAAATTGTTTCTTTTTCTTAAAGCATGGAGCCAAGTTAGTTTTGTATTTGTCAGAGCTGATACATAATCACCAAGACGAATTGACTGAGGAAGAACTAGACACAGCGGAACTGCTCATGAGTGCTTTAAAACTATGTGGGCAGAAGTGCGTCCCTCCCAGTGCAACAACAAAAGCAGACCTTATTAAAATGATCAAAGAGGTGAGTCAGTGAAATCATAAGACACAGTTTTCTTAGGAGATCCCACTGAATGTAATTAAAGAATGATTGAAAGAAATCTTTTTATTATAGAATATCATCGATGATAAATTTGAAATGATTTTTTTTTTTACTTTATATTGCTTTTTTACTATGAGAGAACAAATAGGCTTATTGTAAGAGCATTTTATTCATTATTGTCATCCTTATCCGTTATCAGTAGCTTTCAGTGAAGGCCAGATTTTTATAGTGACAAACAAGTTGAAGCATCAGCCTTGAAGCAAAATAAGGAAGCAAGCGATTATGCAAACCCCTTAGGTTTGCCACCCCAGTTAACTATTCTCCCCTCACTTCTGTGCCCCAAACTCTGTACAAACAAAGGGGAATTATAACATTATTTAAGTGGTTATTGTATTTTAACATTCTGGTGTCTTGGGGACAGTATTTTTTTCCTTTGTTAACTTGGTTTTAAAGTTAGTTTGTTGGCCTCGGTGCCAATGTTAAATGATAAATAATGTGTTTTATACTACATATTATTATCCAAATCTTTTAGGAACAAAAGAAATATGAAACTGAAGAAGGTACGAATAAAGCCACCTGGCAGAAAACGGTTAATAATAATCAACAAAGGTAGGTTTTTATATATTCTAAAAATCATGCCTTTTTTAATTTATTCGACTTCACACATACTTTTAGTTTTACAGTGTCATGCTTTTGTATCTGTTTAACAGCCCACTTAGGCTTAACTTATGGGCCATCTTGTTTGTTGACTTAGTCTCTTTCAGCGTCTGGACTCAAAATCAAAGGATATATCTAAAATCGCTGCAGACATCACCCAGGCAGTGTCTCTCTCCCAAGGAATTGAGAGAAAAAAGGTGATCCAACATATCAGAGGAATGTATAAAGTAGATCTGAGTGCCAGTAGACACTGGCAGGAACTTATTCAACAGTTGACGCATGATAGGTAAGCAAAGTGGGAGGACATTTCAGGTTGTCCAGCATTACTGTTTAATATTTTAATGTGAAACACTATTTCCATTTCATAATAAAGATTCATAACGTTATTTCATTAGTTCAAATATTTGTTGTTTAATCACTTGTGATTTATTTCATCTTCAATAATCCTATAAGAATCTTTTTTTAAACTCTTGGGGGTAAGGGAGGGAATAATGAGAAAGAGAGGCATTAGCTCTTCCAAATAATAAAATCTATATATTGGCTTTAATTTTAAAATATAATCTTTGCAGAAGAATAGAGAAATCACTGAAACAGGATAGTTGGGAAATAGATCTTTTTCAAGATAAGACTTTAATAATAAAATTTAAAGGATGCATCACAGATAATGAAAAGAGGAAAATTAAGGTATTATTCTCTAAATTTGGTTAAGAGAACTGATTAGCATGACTTGGGGGTGATAAAATGCACTAAACATTAGACACTAAAGGAAATTCCAGGTGAACAAAAGAATTAAACTCATAAAGTTTATAAAGTAGAAGAAAACAGGGTATTTATCAACTCTGTGATAGATGGTTAACTTTCTAAGCTCAAACACCATAGAAGAAACTACCAAGAAGAAATAAATGGATTTGAGCTGTAATTTTTTCCAGTGTATTTAACAACTATAACAACAACAAAACATGAAAATTTATTTTCAGCAAATATAGCAAAAAGTCATGCCAACTTAAAAGTAAAATGTAAGATCCCAAAAGTTTGAGCAAACGATATGAATACACTCTTCCACATAAGACAGATAAATTAATAAACAGGAAAATATTCAATATGGATAGAGTCTAATTTGATTTTTTTAAAACCTTTAAATACCATATTTTGCCTTTTATATTATACATACCCACAGCAGGAAGAAATGTAACCTAGTCCATGGTCAGAGGTTCGATGGCATTGTATGCTCTGACAGCATATGTCAGGAATCCTATAAACATTTTATTTCTAGCTCCAGTTATCCTATTTTAGTGATTCTCTCCTAAGGAAAATGTTCCAAATATAGAAAGGCAGTAAACATAAAGGTTTTCATCTCTGCATTATTTATACTAGTGAATGAACTGAAAACAAATATACAATAATGGTAATAGGGTTAAATACATTATAATGTTCCCACACAGTGCATTAATCAGCCATTTTCAGTGATGATAATAAAGATTAAAATATGTCCAGTGAAAGAAGAAAGGATATAGAAATGTTTATACATAATAATTATAACTACAGTTTTAAAAAATGAAAGAAAATAATCTCTACCAGTAATTGGTATGTTAAGAGTAGTAGGATTCAGGGTGGTTTTTTTTTTCTCTTATCTATTTCTAAAAATATATTCAATGTAGTTCTACTGTTTTCTTTCATTTAAAATATGAACTTATTTTGGGGGTGCCTGGGTGGCTCTGTTGGTTAAGCGTCTGCCTTCAGCCCAGGTCATGATCACAGGGTCCTGGGATCGAGCCCCACATCGGGCTCCCTGCTCAGTGGAGTGTCTGCTTTTCCCTCTCCCTTTCCTTGATTGTTCTCTCTCTCTCTCGCTCAAATAAATAAATAACATCTTCTAAAAAAAATAAAATAAAATATGAACTTAATTTAAAACATTTTAAGAAATGTGGCTGGTACTACAAAAATGAACTAATTTTATTTATTACATTAAATAGTAGACAAGATGAGAAATATAGAAACTTAACTTGGAAAGTGGATTTTTTTCTTTATCAGGCCATACTAAGTCCAATCAATGTATTGCTAAAGCATACATGTTGCTAAAGCATTCAGAGTAGTACATGTTGCTAAAGCATTCAGAGTAGTCATGATATATCTTTTTAAAAATTTAGTAGGTACAAGAAACTGGTGGCAGAGCATGCCTCCAGGCAGGGAACCAGAAGACTGGGGTTCAAGAGCAGATGGACACTTATTTTTTTTTTTAAGATTTTATTTATTTATTTGAGAGAGAGAGAGAGAGAGAGAGAGAAACAGCATGAGAGGGGAGAGGGTCAGAGGGAGAAGCAGGTTCCCCGCTGAGCCGGGAGCCCGATGTGGGACTCTATCCCAGGACTCCGGGATCATGACCTGAGCCGAAGGCAGTTGCTTAACCAACTGAGCCACCCAGGCGCGCCGGACACTTATTTTTTATCTTATTTTATTGTACTATGTGTATGCATTCCCTAGTCCAATTACATAAGCAGTTGGGGTTTTTTAATTGAATAGATCGATTTTGATTTCCTTATTCAAGTTCTATAATGATTTTATTTAAAGTTATAAGTACTACAGATTGCCCCTTAAAACATTCTTTTATTTTCACTTGCAGAGCAGCCTGGTATGACCCCCTCTACT
The DNA here is from genome assembly GCF_002201575.2 of Neomonachus schauinslandi. NCBI lineage: Eukaryota > Metazoa > Chordata > Mammalia > Carnivora > Phocidae > Neomonachus > Neomonachus schauinslandi. The sequence continues at coordinate 81,413,324 of NC_058408.1, forward strand.
ATCCAACTTCATGGCAGTTGGATCCAACAGAAGGGCCAAATCGAGAGAGGAGACGTTTACAGAGATGTTACTTAACTATTCCAAATAAGTATCTCCTTTGGGATAGACAGAAATCAGAAGGTAATAATGACTTCTTGATGCAACATACAAATGTAGCACATAACTGTGATCATTACAGAAAGACAATATATATTTTTTCCTCAACAGATGTGGTCAAACCACCACTCTCTTTCCTATTTGAAGATAAAACCCATTCTTCTTTCTCTTCGACTGTAAAAGACAAAGCTGCAAGTGAGTCTATAAGGTAAGTGTGAATCCGTAAGATGTTCTCACTTTTGTTGAAGGAGTTAAGAGTTTACTAGTTTATTGTAGTGTTTATGTAATATTTATTTCAGATAATGCTATGGTTTTAGGAAAGGTCCTACACATGGCTCAAGAGAGGACAAGGTTGAATGACCAAAATCCAAAAGGAAAAGACATTTTTGATAGCGAGGATCCACTGGGCTTCAGGCATCGTGCTCTGGCCCTTATCTGCATGCATCTATTTTTGTAGTTTGTGAAACAGATAGCACCGCTGGTCGTGTCTGCAAGAAGCAATCTAGTGCAGTGATTAAAGGTTCATATTTTAGTTCCTCGTCTTACTAGCTATCTGATCTTGGGCAAGTTACTTAGCCTCTCTGTGTCAGTGTCCGTATCAGTGACACGAGGAAGATAATAATACCCGAAGTATCAGCATATGGTTGAGTATCAAATAGCTATTGATAGTATTATCATTGTTATGGTGGTGGCAGTTATTATCATGCCCATTTAATAGGTGAAAAACTGAGACTTGAAGAAGGTGAGTGACTTGACAAAAGAGTAGATCTTTTCTGAGTCTAAATCCCCTGTTCTTCCTGGAATACAAGGATTCTTTCAGGTCTTTGAAAATACCAGAGGCATGATCCAATGTTTGCTTAATTACTAGAAAATATAAAATACTGAAGTTTCTTTTAAAAAATTGAATCCCTATATTCTATATACATGGCATAGGAGGTATGAGCCTTCTCTAAAAATTTTATTTTCTCCTCTACTAGAGCATTAAAACTTGAGATAATATTTTCATGTGGGTTTAGACAAGACATCTCATACTTTTGAAACTCTAGTCTGCTGTGCTAAAATCTTTTACTAGATAAAGAAAGTTTATACTGTACTCTCTAAAATCCACATCTATTGAGGAAAAAATATATAGAGAATATATAAAAAAATATATATTGTCTTTCTGTAAATCACTATTTAATCATAGTGATTTTAAATATGTTTTGACAGAGTGAATCGAAGATGTATCAGCGTTGCACCATCTAGAGAGACAGCTGGTGAATTGTTATTAGGTAAGTCACATTTTGAAGAGTTTTACACATACTCACCCTGTCTTACTTTATTCTTAGATAATTTGAAGGATTGTTTGATGTAATACCATTAAATCAGATGAACGTTCTCTAACACAACATAGGTGATTTTGCCCTAACGTTGTATATAGTGCTTATGACTCACAAATGTGAAGAAATGACAATCTTATTTTCTAAAAAGCACATGAATAGCATTTTAATTTTTATAAAGTTGACTTTCCTCATAAGTATACATTTTTATATTTAATCATTCCTTTTACTCTATATCAATTTTGAATTTTAAAGTGAAGAATTACTGGAATACTAAGAAATATATCCACCTTGAGATAGTTCATAATTTATATTCCCTGTTGTGCTTCTGAGAGAAAGGCCAAGGCTGTCCATCCCTGCATATCCATATAGTTACATTTAGTGAGAAATTTTTTCCTCAAGATATGAAGGAATAAGGTTGTACCACTTGGTCTCTGTTCCCTTAAAGAACCAATTTGTATGCTGTAGGCCAGTTCTTCTTGAAGCATGGTCCCCAAATCCAGAGCATCAGCATCACATGGGAACTACTTAGAAATGCACATTCTTGGGCTACAGCCCAGACCTATTGAGTCTGAAACTCCATAGGATGGGACCCAGCAATCTGCATTTCGGTGAGCCCTCCAGCAATTCTGATGCACCCTCAAATTTGAGAGTCCCTGCTATAGGCTAAACCTACAGCCTCCAAGGCTCAAGATGCAGAGCTTCAAACTTGTCAGGACTGAGCCCCATAGTCATGAGGATGGAGAGAGTACCTTTCTCTGAGCCAACAGTGCTCGGTGTTCAAGGCTGACCAGCATGCAGTGCAGAGCCCCAGAGAAACTCCTACCATTTAGATACATGGTGTAGAGACATGTGTTAACACAGCCAGCCTATAAAGTAGGAGAAATTGGGGGCTATCTTTTAAGGTCTACTCTGCTCTACAGAGTGTTTAAATAAAAATAATTAAGGATTCCTTTTTTGCTAGAAAATTTGTTTACAAGTTAACTTCAGCTAATATGTGAAAAAATAAAGCAAATTAATATGCTAGTAATATAAGAAGAGTATAGGTAACAATAAATGGCCAGCTTTTTTTTAGCACTGAGTGCCAGGTGCTAGTAATAAGCATTTTACATATATTCTAATTCAATTCCCACAGTGACCCTGTGAAATAAAGTCCTCCCTCCACCCCTTTTTTTATTAAGGAGATTAAGACACAAAGAAGCAACTTGCCCAAGATCTCATGGATACTATTAAAAAATATTTATTGAGTGACAGGAACTGTTTCTGGGTGCTGGGATTTAAATTCAGGCCAACTGACTCCAGAGGTCATATTTGTAATCACATATGGTAATAGTGCACATATATTTTTAAACTCATATCCAGTTACTTTCTATAGGTAAATGTGGAATGTATTTTGTGGAAGATAATGCTTCTGATACAGCTGAAAGTTCGGTGAGTAGAGGCTTAAGTTTGCACTTACATAAATCTAGACAAATTCCAAAAATGTATAACTTTAGTTAACCAGAGAGCAGGTAGAACTAGAAGAGTTCATGTATTGTCATTCTGTGTATAGATTGGTTTTAATTCCAAACTTTTTCTTTTAAAGATACTTTTTTTTTTTTTTAAAGATTTTATTTATTTATTTGAGACAGAATGAGAGAGAGACCACATGAGAGGGGGGAGGGTCAGAGGGAGAAGCAGGCTCCCTGCCGAGCAGGGAGCCCGATGCGGGACTTGATCCCGGGACTCCAGGATCATGACCTGAGCCGAAGGCAGTCGCTTCGATCCCGGGACTCCAGGATCATGACCTGAGCCGAAGGCAGTCGCTTAACCAACTGAGCCACCCAGGCGCCCCTTAAAGATACTTTTAAAAAGAAGACCCTACCATCTCCTCTGTCTTACAGTCTGATCTCCTAACAGTTAGTATTATGAGTCAAATTCCAAAGTGCTCCTGTTAAAGCAAACAAGCAAAGGGGAAAAAAGTAAGAGAGAGAGAGAGAAAGTAAGAAACAGACTCTTAATTATAGAGAACAAACTGATGGTTGCCAGAGGGCAGGTGGGTAGAGGATGGGTTAAATAGGTGACGGGGATTAAGGAGGGCACTTGTGATGAGCACTGGGTGATGTAGGGAACTGCTGAATCATTATATTGTACACCTATAACATGTGTAACACAGTATGTTAACTAACTAGAATTAAAATTAAAACTTTAAAAAATATAAAAATGAAAAAATGAAAGAAAAGTGCTCCTGTTATGTTAATTTATTTAATTTATTCTTTTTATCACTATTCCTCAGTGGCAACAAATAACTACTTCTTAACCACTCCCAGTTCACTATCAGGTACACTTACCTTCACAAAGAAAGGAAAATGTTGTGTAATAGAATAACTTAAGTAATCCTGATAATCACATACCTTAGTACCATAATTTTTATTCTACTGGAAGTACTGATATTAATCAGAAAATAACAAAAGTGACTCTTAATTCACATCTTTTGTATCGCAAGACTTTTTGTCCATCTGAATTAGCTTGTATCATTAAAATATTGTTTTGAGATCCCTATAATAAGAGAAATAAGGTTTTTTGTTTCAGAAAGTTCTAAAACCAGGAATTGCTAAGGATATACTAAATAAGATTACATGTCGTTTAATAATGAATACATAGCTGATTTCAAAAACAAATGAGCTAAAATATAAAATTTTGTTGTGAAACAGATAATATGAAAAAAATCATGAAAATATTTTGTCTCTCTGACAAAAAAAAAGGAATGTGGGGATTTGATGAGGGAGGCTAGGATTAATGCTGTCAGGAAGACCCAGCCTTCTGGTGGTCACTTTATCTCTTCCTTCCTTCTGCTGACCACATGGGAGAGGAACATAGCCATCTGGTACATGATGATCTATGAACTTACAGTCAGTGGGACTGAACTGGCAGGAGGCTGCTTTGCCTTTCCTGGAAGATCCAGAGGCATGGGAACTATGCGTCAAAGCTGGGGAGCTCCCAGGCCATGCAGATAGGTCAATTTTAACCCAAATCCATGTGCGGGCAGGCCCGCAGCTCTTGAGTTCTCAGGGAGAGGCTTGTTTTCCATTCTCCAGCCAGACTCCAGGCCAAGAGAGACAAGCTCCTGCTTCTTCCTCTATTGATGGGCACGTGTGTTTGTCTGTGATTGGGACAATGTCCCTTAATGGGTTTTAGATTTCTGAAGTAATTTCATTTTCCATACTCTGATCCAGAGGACCCAGTGCCTCATCTTCTTTCTTCAAGTGGACATTAACCTAAGTCATGTGGTCTCTGAACCCTGTGAGCCTGCTGCCAAAGTGTCCCCTCCACCTCCCTGCTGCTTTTCACATTTCTTGTTAGTTTTGGCTCCTGGGGCTTTCATTTCCCCTTAATTTCTTGCAAGCTCAGCTTTAAAATAAGTCAGTCTGGAAAAGCTACATATTTTATGATTCTAACCATATGACATTCTGGGAAGGGAAAACTATGGAGATAGTAAAAAGATCAGGGGTCCACGGGGCAGGAGGGGATGACAAGGTGGGGCACAAGGGAATTCTGTATGGTACTGTAATGGTGGACACATTCCACAGGAAACATTAGTCAAAACCCACAGAACTGCATAACACTGAGAGTGAACCCTAATGTAAACTATGGCCTTTGGTTAAGAATAATGTATTCAATATTGGCTCAACAATTATTACAAAGGCACCCCACCACTCACACTAATGGGAGATGATAATCATAGGGAAGTTGTGAGTGCAGGCAGGGAATACATGGGAACTCTCTACACTATCTGCTCAGTTTTCTGCAAACCTAAAACTGCTCTAAAAAGTAAAGTCTATTTAAAATTTAAAAAATACAAAAACAGTCTGTATTTTTTTAATTCATTACATTTCGTCCAGCATTTTGAAGTGTTTTGTAGTGAGGGGGTGGGGCCGGTCAGGGAATCTTATCTGCCATATTGCCACAAGGGAAGACATTTTATTTCATTTGGATAGTTTTAAAATGATTATTTATATTTCCTATAAAGCAAACACTTTCATTTATTTCTTTTGTCTTAGAGCCTTCAGGGAGAATTGGAACCAGCATCCTTCTCCTGGACATATGAAGAAATTAAAGAAGTCCACAAGCGTTGGTGGCAGTTGAGAGACAATGCTGTAGAAATCTTTTTAACAAATGGTAGAACACTCCTGTTAGCATTTGATAACACCAAGGTAAATTCGGCTTTATTAACAGATAATTTTTGAAATTATCATGGGATCAGTGTAACTATACTCATACTGATTTTATCAAGGTTTAACTTATTTAAACTTTGATTCACTGTTTCTGACATCAAATAAAAACTGCCTTATTTCTTAGTCCTAATTAAAGTGAACCCTTGGCTATATTAGAATGATTTTTGTCCTTCGAAACAGTGTTAAATTCAGATTCTCCGAAGTCACTGTATCTGTAAAAGTAAGTGAATGCATAACCAACCTGAAGAGAGTAATTTAAACTTGAGAGTAGATTCTATATTTTATAAACCCTTTCTTAACCCTACATCCCTTCCGCTACAGTTTGTCTGCTGTCCTTTATAGAAAACCTTTTGGAAAAGTTTGAAAAAGTTATGTGTGCTCACTGCCTCCAGTTCTCTTTTGAAATGCTCCTGACTGGTTTTCTTCTCACTACTTCACCTAGAATTCTGGTCGGGGTTCTTAGTGACCCCCATGTCTAAACCCGATGGTCAAATTTCTCGGTCCTTATTTTACTTGACCTATCAGCAGCATTTGACACCAGTGATTGTTTTCTCTTTCTTAAAAATAATAATAATAATAATAATAATAACCTTCCCAGGGCACCTGGGTGCTGCAGTTGATTGAGCAGTTGAGCTTCCAACTCTTGGTTTTGACTAGGTCATGATCAGGGCCATGAGATCGAGCCCTGCATTGGGCTCTGTGCTCAGTGGGGTGTCTGCTTGTGCCTCTCCCTCCCCCCCCCCCCCCCCCCCCCCCCCCCCCCCCC
>NC_058408.1:81419818-81461769 GCF_002201575.2 Neomonachus schauinslandi
CCCCCCCCCCCCCCCCCCCCCCCCCGCCGCACTCTCTCAAATAAAGAAATAGATAAAATCTTGAAAAAAAAAATAATCTTCTCCATTAGGTTTCTGGGTCATCACTTTTCGTTAGCTCTCCTCCTGCCTTAAGGACATTCATTCCTTCTCAGTCTTCCTCCAAGATGCTTCTTGGAATACCTCCAGGCTCATTCCACAGACCTGTTCTCTTCTCATCCACTCTTGTGACTTTAAATACTACCTGTATTGAAACAGCTTTCAAATTTATATCCCTACCCAAACCTCGCCCGGGAATGCCACACTCAAATACTTAACTCCCTGCTTGGCATCTCCACTTGGAAGTCAAATCGGCATCTCGTATTGAGCATGCACAAAACCAAGCTTCTAATCTTCCCCCTCAGAATCTCTTTGCCGTTTTCCCCATTTCAAAAATTGGCAACTCAATCTCTCTGATGGCCCAGGCTAAAAATTTTGGGATTATCCTAGACTCCTCATATTCTTTCATGCCCCACGCCTACTCTATCAGTCCTGCTGACTCTCCCCTCAAAAGAGGTCCACAACCTGGCTACTTACACTACTGGTCTAAGCCAGCATCATCTCTTGCCTAAATCATTACAATAGCCTCCTAACTGTCCTCCCTGCTTCCATACTCCCCCTTCTTTCAGACTATTCTCAACACGATAGCTAAGGTATATTGGATCATGCAATCCCTCTGCTCAAAACCCTCCAGTCACTTCCTGTCTTACTTGGTTAATGCCAAAGTCCTTATAATAGCTTAATGAAACACTGAGTTATCTGGCATCTTGTTATCTCATTGACCTTCTTTTCTATCATTCTAGCCCCTGCTTGCTCCACTCCATCCATGGCGACTTTGTTTTCCTTGACTAGGCACACTAATGCTTCAGGGCCTTTGCACTTACCACTCCTGCTCCTGGGAACACAGCCTGGAATGTTTTTCCTTTTTGAAATTCACATGACTCACCTGCTCACTTTTTCAGGTTGCTTGATCAAATGTCTCCTTATCAGACCCTCCGGACTATTCTTAATAAAATGGCAACCCTTCTCTCACTCCTACCCCCAAGCCTCCTTTCCTTTGCTCTGTTCTTCTCTATAGCACTTAATAACATCCAACATTGTCTCTCCAATAAAATGTAAACACTTTGTTTTGTTAAGTGCTATAGCTTCAACAGCTTGAATGTAGGTGCCTGATCAATACTTGTCAAATGAATGAATGCTTCCTTTTTCTTGCAGAGTTTGGTATGCAGTCTGTCATAAACTCCCTTCCATCAACCTTAGCTTTAGAAGGTGGCAGTCTTCAGATTTAAACTACAGGTTTAGGTTTTCTGTTTGTTTTTCCTTGAGCCTATTACTTTTTTTTTTTTTAATTGTGGTAAGAAAATACGTAAAATAAGATGGCCAATTTTTTTTTAAGATTTTATTTATTTATTTGAGAGAAAGAGTGAGTGAGCACGAGTGGAAGGGGTGGAGGAAGGCAGAGGGAGAAGCAGACTCCTCGCTGAGCAGGGAGCCCGATGCAGGACTCAATCCCAGGACCCTGGGATCACAACCTGAGCCGAAGGCAGACGCTTAACCGACTGAGCCACCCAGGTGCCCTCATTTTAGCCATTTGTGTGTGTTAAGTATATTCACATTGTTGTGGAACAGGTTCCAGATGTAGGTTTTTAAACCTTCTGTGACCTTGCCTGTTCCATAGCCATAGCTCCATTTCCTCACTTACTTTTAGTCCTGTCTCTGGTTATCCACATCTGCTGCTCTTGTTCCTATGCCTGAAGTACATACACTACACATTTAAGATAGATATTTCAAATTTGTTTTTAGTAAAGGCCTGGCTTGTCTATTTTTTCCCATTTATTACCAATCATCATTTAATGACTTTAGAAAAAATCATATTACCTTTTTCTGTGACAAGTTTTGTGAATCTCTAAAAAAAAAAAAAGAAAACCAAAGTTTATTGGTTTTCAATCAGTAGTGAAAATCAAATATCATATTTTACATAGGGTATTTTATTTCCTATTCATGAAATAAATATTATTATTCCCATATTACAGATATGATAACTGTAACACAAAGGTTTTAAGCTGGAAATCAGGCCATGTCTGTCTAAGAAGACCATGCTCTTTCTACAATATCATGTTGCATTTATTTAGATGAAGATTCTTCTTTATCCTTTATTGATTTTTTTTCAGGATCTATATATAAGTGACTCTTCTATACAAACTTTTTCTTACCTTCTTATTGACCGATTTCTCCAGCAAAGCATAATGGTTAAGAGTCCAGCCTTTGGAGGAAGACCCAGGGTTGAATCTCAGTTCGCCACCAGTTGATGTTAGTTGGGCAGCGAGTATTTTCTTGGTGGCCTTGATACTAGTAACATGCCTAAAATATGGAGACTTTGGAGAAAAGTATCAGTAGCCTAAAAGAAAATCTGTTGTTTTTTTTTCTCCTTCCCTTGCAGGTTCGTGATGATGTGTACCACAGTATACTAACAAATAACCTCCCTAATCTCCTGGAATATGGCAACATCAATGCTCTGACAAATTTATGGTATACTGGACAAATTACTAACTTTGAATATTTGACTCACCTAAACAAACATGCCGGCCGATCCTTCAATGATCTCATGCAGTATCCAGTGTTCCCGTTCATACTTGCTGACTATGTTAGTGAGACCCTTGACCTCAGTGATCCATCAGTCTACAGGTAACTAAAAACATTATCACCTATTAGCTTTGTCCATATGCTGTCTTTATTTCATTAAAGACCTATCATGAGACTTTTCAACCATGCACCAATATAGAAGGAATATACAACAAACCCCATCTGTCCATAACCTCAGCTCGACAATTATGAAGATTTTTGCCAAACTTATATCATCTCTCTTTTCTTTTTAAGACAAATCGTGGACAATCTTGTTACATTATTCCTGTGTTCTTCAGCACACATCTCTTAAGAAAGTACAGAACATTTTCTTACTTAATATGTTATAGTGCCATTATCATATCTAAGAAAATTTAACAATAATTTCATGGTGTCATCTAATACCCAATCCATTTTCCAATGTCCCCCCAATTATATGAAAGATGTCTTTTTATAGTTGATTGGCTTATATCAGGCCCAATATCACCTTTGGTTGCTATGTCTCCAAAGACATAAATCTAGAATAAGCCTTTGTTATTTGGTATGCATTTTCCTCTTTCTTTTTTCCTAACATTGACTTGTTGAAGAAAAACAGGTCATTCATTTTGTAGGATATCTCCCATTCCCTTGTTAGTATTTACCTTCTTCCTTTAGCCTCTGTATTTCCTAGAGACTGGAAATTAGTTCTAAAGGCTTGCTTAGATTGAGGTTCAATTTTTTTTGGCAAGAATACTTTATCGGTTGTGGTGTGAACTTCATATTGTCCATCTCAGGAAACATATGATATCCCACTCTAATGATGCTCAGATTGATCCATGGTATCAGGCATCCATTGAACTTGTTTCTGTCATTGATGGTTATCTCTTAAGTCGGTTATTTATTTCACTAGGGGTCCACAAAATGGTGACTTCCTATTCTCTCATTTCTTCTAAAATTTTTTAGAAGAAAACATATAAGGTGAACCTGGGATATTTATTATATCAGAAAGCAAGGAAACTGATAGTCTTGTCAGAAGGATGTGGGGGCCATATTTGCATACCTATGTTCATTGCCACATTATTCACAACAGCCAAGTCGGGGAGGCAGCCCGTGTCTGTCTGTGGATGGATGGATGGAGAATTTGTGGTACCATACATACAATGGAATATCATTCAGCCTTAAGAAGGAGGGAAGTCCTGTCATACGCTGTAACCTGGATGAACCTTGGGGACATTGTGCAAAGTGAAATAAGCCAGCCACAGAAAAGACAAATATTGTGACATTCCACTTATGAGAGTTATCTAGGGTCATTAGACTCAGAGGCAGAGAGGGGAATGGTGGTTGCTCGGGGACAGGGATGAACAGGGGAGGGGGAGATGGGGAGTTGTTCTGTGTGGGTAGAGTTTTACAAGATGAAAAAGTTCTAGACATCTGTTATACAACAGTGTAAATATGGTCAACACTATTGAACTGTGTACTTGAGGATTGTTACGATTATAAATTTTGTACTGTGTGGTTTTTACCACAATCAAAAAAATAAATAAATAAAGGATGGGGCGCCTGGGTGGCTCAGTCGTTAAGCGTCTGCCTTCGGCTCAGGTCGTGATCCCCAGGTCATGGGATCGAGCCCCGCATCGGGCTCCCTGCTCGGCGGGAAGCCTGCTTCTCCCTCTCCCACTCCCCCTGCTTGTGTTCCCTCTCTAGCTGTCTCTCTCTGTCAAATAAATAAATAAAATATTTTAAAAAATAAAATAGGGCGCCTGGGTGGCTCAGATGGTTAAGCGTCTGCCTTCGGCTCGGGTCATGATCCCAGGGTCCTGGGATCGAGTCCCACATCGGGCTCTCCGCTCAGCGGGGAGCCTGCTTCTCCCTCTGACCCTCTCCCCTCTCATGCTGTTTCTCTCTCGCTCACTCTCTAAAAAAATAAATAAAATCTTAAAAAAAAAAAAAAAAACTTATTAAAAAAATAATAATAAAATAAATAAATAAATAAAGGACTCAGGAGCCAACTTGAAGTGGCTCTCACTGCCAAAGATAGGACAATCTGAGCATCAGGAAGAATAATGACTACAATTGATTAAAACACATTTCAACTTAAAAAAAACACTTAAGTTAATAATGATACTTTTTTAAGGCCCCCAGAACAAACTTACTGGTCGCCTTTGGATGTAACTAGGGCCCCAATTCCTTACTTTTGAAATTTGGCAATTAAAGCAAAAGAATTAAGCATTTATCCTGCCTTTCTTGAATGAATTGCATTTTAGAGTAACCACATAGCCCTAGTAGTTGATGAGGAAATATTCTGGTTATTTATTTAAAAAAAAAAAAGTTCTCTTATGTAATTTAAAGAAAATTTGACTCCAAATATTCTACTTGGTATATTAGAATATATATATTTTTAGAATATTTTAATTATAACTACTGAAAAGTAGGCCTAGCTTAAGGCAGTTTTCAAGAAATCAGATACAGTTTAATATATTTGTCAATTTAAAAAATAGCAAGTGGCATGTTATTTATCTTCCAGACATTTTTATACACTGCTGATGGACATTTAGACATTTTTACTCTATTAGTATAAATAGATCCAATGTTTCTGGAAGGCAGTTTGACGATATATAATATGCCAAAGAACTCTTCAAATGTGCATACTCTGTTTTAGCAACTTAACTTCTGGGATTTTTTATTTTTAGGAATACTTAAGAATATGTACTTTACCAGAAAGGTTCCCACTGGAAGTAAGTGTCATGAGGGCAAGAACTCTGCCTGGTTCACTGCCGATAATGGTGCCTGGCACTGCATGCAACGATTTGGCCATATGGATGGATAGTCCTTACATCATTTTTTTTAAGTAGCTAAAATTTAGAAACAACCCCAATGCCCAACACTAGGTTTGAGTAAACTGTTTTACATTACAGCCATTAAAAATAGTATTTTAGAAATATACAGTATAGGTGGGGAAAGCTGTTATTTTTATTTTAAACATGAATATACATATACAGATAACCAGAAAAACATCTGGAAAGGTATATACTGAAATGTTTTACCTATGAATAATAGTATTATAGCTGATTTGAGGGTTATTCTGTCTGCTCATCAGTAATTTCTGATTTTTCAACCACAACAGTAAGTAGTACTTACGTTCAAAAACACCTATTTACACTGTTTAGAAAAAACTGCATGCCCAGATCTTACACACGATTTCTCCTACTTTGAGATGTGAATATGTATCTATTCTATAAAACTGTTTTTACTTTTTAACAAATTTTTTAGGATTGGAAAGGTCTCAAAAACAAAATTAGTGTTTACTATCACTAATGTCAATATCCCTAGGAAATAGGTATATTAACATCTGGCTCAGCAGACCTGGTTTGAGCCACTGAACTTTGGGCAAATCTTGATGTTGATCTAGTTACGGAGCCAGATGTTGAAACTCCAGATGACCACACGCCATGCCAGCCCAGGTGGCCCCTCAGCCAGGGAGGCTGCTCCCTCAGTGGATCTTTTCCTCTTGCTCTTTCAAGTGAACACCAGCACAGACACATCTCTACTCTGTGAACAAGGATGTCACTCCCCATCTATGAATTAGACAACAAAACATTTATTTTAGTACTCACACTCCAAGTCTCCACTTGGTCATTTTAAACGTGTGTCATTTAGGGGCGCCTGGCTGGCTCAGTCAGTAGAGCATGTGACTCTTACTATCAGGGTCATGAGTTCAAGCCCCACATTGGGCGTGGGGCCTACTTAAAATTTAAAAAAAATTTTTTTAAGTGTCTTTTCTTTAATTTTCAGTAACTAGTCCAATAATTACATAACATCTCCTCATGACCATATTTCCCATCCAAACCACCCTTCAGTCTTCACTGCCTGAACAGGTGTAGGTCTGGAAAATGGGGACAGGAACGTCAGGGCTCAGCAGGAATCAGCTGCCCTGGGCAGCATCAGTTATGATTCTGGAGGAAGCAGAGGAAGCAGCAGCTCTTCTTGTCTAGGCTACTCGTAAGTCAGGAATTCCTTCCTGAGATTGGTATGGATCTGTTTAGGAAAATTCTACCTTGGACCAGTTGATTCAATCATAATCTTGAATGATGGCTGTTAGTTGCAAAGCAACATATGTAAGCACTAAACTAAGGCCAAGTGTTTGCTGATCACAGATTTACTTACAGGACGCAGGTGTGTAGGCAGCTTAATCTTAACAGTATCAAAATACTTCATCTTTTTCCATCCTCTCTTCATTTGTAGGAATCTCTCTAAGCCTATAGCTGTGCAGTATAAAGAAAAAGAAGATCGTTATGTGGACACCTACAAGGTAGGTTTCGTTTTTCCTCATATTTTGATAAATGAAAATTCAAGTTTTATTCCATAGGCTTGTGTTTTACCTAATTTTAAATTTATAATATTGATTTTTCTGTTTTTTCTTTCTTGTGCTTTGGGTGACAGGCAATTGGAAATCATTATATGATTTTAGATATTATCTGTCTCAGTTCTATGAAAACACTTTGCCCAGAAAAAGAAATACACTTATTGTGGCATAAATTGGAAGCTAATAATCCATTGTTGTATCCATATATAAATAACTATATTTCTTTTAAAAATCACCGATTTTCAGGGACCCGCTATTTGTATCCCCTAGTGTTATTTATATAACAATATCAGTCTATTTATAATGCACCAGAATTCCTTATTATTCATATTTAGCAAATTATGCAATCATTTATTAGCAGAAATTTACCAGATTTTAAAGTTAGAAGTATAAATTATCTATTTCTGAGAAATTAACATTCATGGAATTCTGTTGGAAATTTTTTAAAAACTCATTAGCCACATGCTGCATTCTTCACAGCAGTATTGAGGTAAGAGCAGCTGAAGCAGGTTTCTCGCATTCACATTGTTCTGTGTCACAGTTCCAGAAAGATCTCGCCAAGTGTCTTATAACTGTCACTCCTTGATTCCTCTGCAGTTGAAAATGGGGCAGTGCTGTGGAATCAAGGAGAAGTGATTCCAGAAATTCACTATCACCTGACTTTGTTATCAGAGCCAGACAGAAGCTATGGGAGATGAGTGACAGATAGTAAATATTCGGTTGAGCTTCCTACTTCATGATGGGAAGATAGCAGTCGTGAAAAATCACTGTATTCGTTTTTATCTCAGTGTAACTACATTGAAGAACAGCCATAAAATGTTACGTTAATACCTGAGAACTTCAATAATGTGGTACAGTTTTTCCATTGCTATTGCTTTTCCACCGTTAGAGAGGTTCTCTAAAGAACATAGCATTGTATCTTGAGACTCATTTTTAAAATGCAGACGTCTCTAGTGACAGTAGCAGCTCTCATTTATTGAGCGCTTGATCAGCTTAAACATTCTAGGCCATGTTGGGAGCCAGAGAGCTGGGAGGCAGGGTGCAGAATCGGTGAGTTTCCTGTGACAGAATGAGAGAATAAAGGTGCACACTGTGACATGCTTCTCGAGTGGCCGGGCCTCAGCGGGGCACCAAGGAGGAGATGCTCCAGGTGGCTGAGGTCCAAACACAGGTGGGACGGCAAGCCGTGGAAAATGGCGTCAAAGGGCTGGTAGAGAGGCCCCTGGGTGGTTCAGTTGGTTGAGCGTCCAACTCTTGATTTCGGCTCGGGTCATGAGATAGAGCCCTGTGTCGGGCTGTATGCTGAGTGTGGAGCCTGCTTGGGATTCTCTCTTTCTCTCTGCCCCCCCCCACCACCACCACTTGTGTGCGCGCTCTCTCTCTCTCTCTCAAAATAAAAAATAAAATAATAATTTTTAAAAAGGGGGAGTAGTAGCGAAGATGGAAAGAAAACTAGTGAGGCTTTTCCAGCTTTGCCTGGAGCACTCTCTCATGAATACTGTCTGATTCCCTGTTTCCTTCAGTACTTGGAGGAGGAGTACCGCAAAGGAGCTAGGGAAGATGACCCCATGCCTCCCGTGCAGCCCTACCACTATGGCTCCCACTATTCTAACAGTGGAACTGTGCTTCACTTCCTGGTCAGGATGCCTCCTTTCACAAAAATGTTTTTAGCCTATCAAGGTAAGAATTATTCTATAACTACCTAAAATATCTTATTGGTCATTAGGGGAAAAAAAAACTTGACATACTTTCTGAGACTGTATTGAGACTAATCAAACCACAGGAAGAAGAATTCTATTTATTCCTCCCATAAAATTCTATTCAAAAAATTTGTAGTAAACCACATTATCTTGCTAATATGGCAAATTTTAGCTGCAAATTAGACATGTCTAAGTTTATAAAAATGTAATTCTCTTTTTAAAAAATAGGATGTAATTCACATACCATAAAATTTATCCTTATCGAATGTATGCAATTCACTTTTTAAAGATGTTCAATTTAATAGTTATTTCAGATCATGTAAGTTATCTTTGGATACAGGGAATATGTTACTATAATTTATTATAAGTAACTAGTTAATAGGAGAGCCACACTGCCGCCTTCACCATAGTAACTATCTAGCTAATAAACTTCTACCTCAGGGGCACCTGGGGGGCTCAGTCGGTTGAGCGTCAGGCTCTTGATTTTGGCTCAGGTCATGATTTCAGCGTCGTGAGATCAAGCCACCCAACGTGGAGCCTTCTTAAGAGTCTCCTCTCTCTCTGCCCCTCCTCCCTCCTCGGTCTCTCTCTCTCTCTCTCAAAAAAAAAAAAAGAACATAATAATAATAATAATCTTCTCAGTGTTTTGAGTGACAGCCTGTAGGCGGGGAGATTACTTAGAGGTGAATTCACTGACTTGTGTGCAAATAGGGACATACGCTCCTATCGGTTTCTAATGAGGACTGTGGTATGAGCTCTGAGTTGTTCCTCGTGGCCCGCAGAGTCCTTTGTGGGGTCATCATCCATTCATTTACTCACCCCTTCTTGAACTTCTTTATGTATTTTTACTCACATGCCACCTCTCGGAGGAATGGATTGTGTGTGGTCTCTACTTGGTCCACAGAAGGGGCTTTCTTCTATTTGTCCCCATGCAAGTGCACAGAGCCACTGTTCCACGTGACAGCTGTTGTGATACTTGAAGACTATTGCCCTGTCCCCTCTCTCCCTCTCAGTCGTGTTTATCCCCAAGCTAATTATCCTTCGTTAATTTGACATCAGGTTGAGAGCCTCCTATATGCGGGGTCTTATCCCGGCTGCTACGGGGATACAAAAAATAAATAAGATCGTTCAGTACTTACTGAAGAGTTTTTAAAACTAACGTGTAAGCCATCCTTGTTTGCTCTGGTTTCCAAACCTGTCACTCTTCTGATCATCCTTCTGGACGTGTTCTGGTTTGCAGATGCCCTTATTAAAAAGTGGTACTCAGAATAAGGAAGAATATTTCAGATGTGGTTTGGGACTGCTGCAGTGTGTAACAGAACTCTTCCTGCCCTCCACTTTTTTCATGTAGCCAAGAATCTATTAATACAAAACTCCCAATCGACTGAAATTTCTTAATTTTTTAATATTTATTGCTAGTATGCTAAGTTTTCTTCATTGTGTATTTAAGAATGATTTAAAAAAAAAAAACAAACAGAGGCTACTGCAATCCCCATCAATTTCATCTGATTAGCTGGAAATGATTTATGTTGGCTTTTGAATTTATCTCTAGACTCCGGGCCTAGTCCAGGGCTTCTCACCTTGGCCCTGTGGTCATTTTGAGGTGCATAATTCTTGTTGTGAGGACTGTCCTGTGCATTATAGGCTACTTTGTAGCATCCCTGGCCTCTACCCACTCAATGCCAATGGCATTCCCCCACCAGTTCATTTGTGAGAACCAAAAATATCTCTAGACATTGCTAAATGTCTAGGGGACAGAAGTGCTAGCTTCAGAACCACTGGTTTAGTACATGCACGTTCTAGATTATAGAAATTTGTAGTACTACTTTTTTTTTAAGTTAAAAAACAATGAAGAATTTGACAATCTGAACAGAATCCTCGGTGTGCTTCTTTTGTGCCACAGTTCTGTAGTCTCTATTCTAGGTACTGTGACTCTGCCATAGCCTTACAGAATTGCTTTTTCTAGATGCCATTTAGATGGGTTACTTTTTCCCCTGGGCTGACTGACTCAATAGATGAGAAAGTAATAAAAGTAATAGAAAATGTTGCTGGACAGGGAAGCGCAGACTTGGGGAAGAAGCTTAGCATATCTTTCTAAAATTGTGCCTTGCTTGATGCTGAGATTAGTCTGTGACAGTCTCTAAATGAAAAGATAAGTTCAAAATTTCAGCGACTTCAAAGGAGTTTTAGATGGTACAGTGTACACCACTGGTGTCCTCAGGGCTGGCCTTTGGGTATCATTTCATGTTCTAGGCTTGCCCTGTGGCTCGGGTCTGCTAACTATTGACAGGAAAAGAGACAGGTCAGAACTCAGTCCTTAATTCCTACAGCAGAAAAACTTAACAGAGGAGTGACTGTGTTTAGTTTTTTAGTTTATAGGAAATTGTACTTCATTCTTTAGTTCAGTTATATCTAAAAAGGAATGCTCTCCCCCCAAAAAAAGAAAAAAGTTGTCTTAATTATTAAAGGTGAAGGAGGGCGCCTGGGTGGCTCAGTTGGTTAAGCGTCTGCCTTCAGCTCGGGTTGTGGTCTCAGGGTCCTGGGATCAAGCCCCACGTTGGGCTCCTCAGCCTGTTTCTCCCTCTCCCTCTGCTGCTCCCCCCTGGTTGTGTTCTCTCTTCTCTGTCAAATAAATAAAATCTTTTAAAAAATTATTAAAGGTGAAGGAATAATTTTGCTTTCTGATGGGGAAAAAACTGTTTTACACACTTGAACTTTAATTTACCTTTAATTATTCATTCATTCATTCAATAAATAAGTCATTATCAAGTACTTAGTATGTGCTCGTTGTGGGTGATTCCTCAGGTCCCTGCTGTTATGGGACTTTAATTCTGCTTGAGTAAGCAGATAGTAATCAATTAAACAAATAAATGATATAAATTCATCCATTTATATGTACTAGGAAAACATAATATAGATTAAAAATACTATAATACGGTCTCAAATTATGTATAGAAATATATATTTTCAAGAACATGAATAACCTCTTTAAAACTGGAAAACAAAATGAACATCATTTTAATCTTTTCAAAGTAGCAGAAGTTAAACTAATTATAACAAGCTTCAAATAGAATAAGGTCTTTGTGTCTTAACTGCATTGTTTGTCTTTCTTTATAGATCAAAGTTTTGACATTCCAGACAGAACTTTTCATTCTACAAATACAACTTGGCGCCTCTCATCTTTTGAATCCATGACTGATGTCAAAGAACTTATCCCAGAGTTTTTTTATCTTCCAGAGTTCTTAGTCAACCGTGAAGGTATAGCAGTAAATCGTTTCTAATTTATAATTCTGTACTTATTTTATACTTTTCTAAAAATAAGAATAGCTTTTTTAAGTCCTATAATTTGATCCCCAAATAAGAGAAATACCTTTATTTATCAAGTCTATCATTTTATTTCCAAGTGAGCATGAAGATTGTAACTATTTTATAGGACTAAATATGTGTGGAAAATTGGTAACTTTTAACTATTAAAGGTATTTGTAAACATGTATTTTAGTTTTTACAGAAATGCTTCTTTTTTCTGATTGCAAAGGTTATCATATGCTCATTATTTTAAAAAGTCATGAATTTATTGAAAGCACAATGTAAGTTAACCAAAATCTCAATGATTTTATGCAGAGTGACCAACTTATAAATAAAACACCCTAGCTAGAATCTTCTAATACCAAAAAGGAATAGTAGAGGATAAAATCAAATTTTCTGTGATGCCAATGACCAATAATCTCTGCCAACCTTACCCATTTTTTAGTAGAAGACCAGGTAGCTCTTTGAGAGATGTTTGTGGGTCATTTTCCTACCTTACTTAATTTTATATTTTTATGTGACCTTTAGGAATACATGAAATTGATAATTATATCTTCAGAGAAGTTAGTGTTGGGAAAATTGCTTTAGAATTTTATTCTATACTAACTGGCCCCTCTGGAGTGGTTTGGAGAATCGTTAATAAATTCATGCGGCTAATCACCTGGAGCACGGTTCATAGTGTTGCCCAAATGAGAAATGCCTCAGTGAGTTGTCAGCACCCGCAGTTTGGAGTACCTGCCTTGTAGCTTTCGGCTTGGGACTCATTTCAATATGCTTGTTTTCTCTGTCCATGGTTTCTTATATGTATGTTTCCGTTATCTCTGGCTGCATAACAAATACCTCCAACACTTAGTGCCTCAAAACAACAATAAATTTATTGTCATTACAGGTTTTGGAGGTCAGAAATTCAGAAGCAGCTCAGCCCAGTGCCTTTAGTGGTTTGGGCTCAGGGTCTGCATTCAGATTAGCTGGAGCTGGACCAGCCAGGGGATCAGAGAAGCTGGGGGCCAGCAGGCATCTCTCTTTATGTAGTGTCCATGGTTTTCCATGTGGTCTCTCCACGTGGACTAGTTTGTGCTTCCTCACAGCATGGTGGCCTTGGACATTCTCCTTGGCAACTCGGGGTTCCAAAGGTGAGTGTCCCAAGAGAGAGACGAGCAGAAGCTGCAGGGCCTTTACGAACCTCGCCTTGGAGGTCACAGAGCGGCACTCCTACTACATTCCGTTCACCAGTGCTGCCCACATTCAAAAGGAGGGAGCATAGACTTTGCTACTTGATGGGGTACGAGTAGCAGGATTCTGGAAAAGCCTGCAACACAGCAAGGGTTGTTATAGCTATTTTTGGAAAATATTGTTTGCTATCATGTACATCATGTCCTTTCCTATCAGCATTCTGATAAGCCTTTCATTGTACTTCCAGTCATCTGCTGTGTGTGAAGAGTGCCTACCTGTGATGTGTCCCCAGAGCATTTGACAGTTGAGAATGATTTGAGTTTATACAGACCCCCTGCTGCTCAGCCCCTCCCCAGCTCAGCCCTTAGAAGTCTCATTCACTATTGTTAAATCAATAAATCCCTGCTGCTTCTCCTGAAGCTGCCCACATAGAGTTCTGTAGATTCTTGGCCAGTCTGTCCTAAATCACTCTGCAGCTGTCTGTAGGATGAGCTGAGCTTTTGGAGATGACCCCCACCCTCACTCCGTGTTCATTTACATAAGCCCTTGGTTTATATTTCACATCATATCATTTCAAAATACTTCCAAAATTAGCGAATATCCTTCTAACTGTTTTCACAAGATCTAGAAGGAGGCAGACAGCAACTTAATTTTATATGGCGTGTAATCAGCTTTTAAGATTTCCTTTTTAATTTATTTTAATTTAATTTCATTTATTCTGTTATGGTGTTCAGATTTTCTGTCCATAAAAGGTAGCACAAAAATATTTCTATAACATTTCTTTTAGGACAGTTGTGGTTTTTTTTTTTTGAAAGAAACACTTCTGAGATTTGTGTTTACACTAGCAGACTAATGAAACAATTAGAGAACAGCTTATTTAGATCACAGAAGAACCCTCTAATTCAATGTGTTGGGATAATTTTGTTGTCCATAGGAATGCTTAGTGGAAATGTCAGGACAGACCTCCAGACTTAACATAAAATTAATAGTTCGTTTAGGAATGTGTATACTTTGCATTAGTTGGATTTTTTTAAACTACAGAATGCTAGTATAAATTTATTGTGATGTTAACACCTTAGTTTGATTTTAATCGAGTTTATAATTGAATAGTTATTTAAGTACTTACTACATTTGAAGTTCTGATAAGTAGAATGTTGAAATTAGTAGGCAGTGATTTTCTGCTGTTTTTTCAATGTGATATAAAGTGGTAGAAGGATAAAGTTGAAAGATCTCAAATTTAATGAGGATAGCATTAACCCATGTAGTTCTATCTACTTACTTACCTACCTATCAGTAGGTAAGTAAGTAGATGAGCAGTGATGTCAGTCTTCTCTTTGCCTCTGCTTTCCCTGGTTATAGCACATAATATCTGTTTCTGGAAACTCTTAAGACCTGCTCAGTGGGCCAGATGAGGCATGCTTTGGGGAGATAAACATTAATATTAATCTTCTCTTTTAGGTTTTGATTTTGGTGTGCGTCAGAATGGTGAACGGGTTAATCACGTCAACCTCCCTCCTTGGGCACGTAACGATCCTCGTCTTTTTATCCTCATTCATCGACAGGCTCTAGAGTCTGACTACGTGTCCCAGAACATCTGTCAGTGGATTGACTTGGTATTCGGGTATAAGCAAAAAGGGAAGGCTTCTGTTCAAGCCATCAACGTTTTTCATCCTGCTGTAAGTGACCCTTTTAAAAATATGCATTTACATAAGGCAAAACCTGAATAAAAGGTTAGTTGTTGGGCTGTTTCTTTAAAATACCCAAGTTATCGAAGAGAATTGGCAACAGCTTAAACTGTTGCCCAAGACTTTTCAGGCTTTATATTTCACCTCCTTAAAAATAACTAAGATGCTATTCATCGGGGGTTCCTCCAGACCATCCCCAGGCTGAATGAGGACTTAAAGACTTGGCAAATAGTCGTACTTACAGAAGGTTTATTACAGTGATGGATACAGTGCAAAATCAGCAAAAGGAAAAGATGTATAGGGCAAAGCTGGAGGACACCAGGCACAAGTTTCCAGGAGTCTTCTCCCAGTAAATCACAAAGAACACGCTTACTTCCTCCAGCAACATGTGTGATGTGGTCTAGCCGGGCAGCTCATTAGAGACTCGGAGCCCAGGGTTTTTATTAAGGGCTGGTAATGGAAACACTCCCTCTCTCGCATGTACTGAAATCCCGGGCTCCCAGAAGGAGAGCAGGTGTTTAGTACAAGCCACACAGTTCGTGCAAACAGTTTAGGCACAGTAAGCCACTCTTATCCAGTTAGGAAATGGTGGGAACTCTCCTGAAATCCATGTTGCCATCTACCAGCCAAGGGCAACCTTGCAAGCAGGCCTTTCCAAGGAAAGCAGTTTGGGCCTGCCACGTAAACTCTTTCCAGCACAATGTAAATTCCTAGAAGTAGAATTGTTATACTTTCACATATTCTTTTCGATGTTGTTAGATAGGCTACCTTTAAAAAAAAAAAAGAAGAAGAAATCTTATCTATTAAGGAAACATTTCATTTGCTAGGCTCCGGGTGTGTGAAGGTGAGTAAGATTCAAGTGGGGACAGTGGGGCGAGAAGGAAAGTTGGGGTGGTTATGCCTACCCAGGTATGGTAGTGGGGTCCAAATGAGGCTCTAGAAGGAAATTCCTCAAGGAATGAGAGACAAAAAGGCAAACTATAGGGACAAAGCTATAGCCTAGTGTTGCCTAGTGGCTACTCAAAGACAGTGAGTACAGCACAGTAGCTCTTAATCCACTGCATACGTTTAGCCTCTCTGCTTTCCTAACTTTATAATTAAAAGGTAGGGTGAGACTGATCTTGGACTTCCACTCCAGCTACAGTTCTCTGCATAGGTTCATCAAGCATTTATGACAAATGCAGTGAAAATGTGCACATTGAACCCCCAGTAATGCCCTCAGTACCTGGCCTGATTTATGCCAGAGATCCATTCCTGAATAGCAGTTTTAAAATAAAAATCTCTAGTCCATTTCGCTCAGTAATTATTTTAAATACCTCTAAAATAACAGAAAATTCAATTCCTTAAGAGACTTAAGGTCTAGAAGACAGAGTAAGACAGATTTACTGATGACCCTGATAAAAGAAATGCTGTGGCAAAGTGTTTTGGAAAGGGAGAATAATACAGTTTGATGGGTGAGTAATAATTTTCTGTGTAAGATTAGTATAAAGTAAAGGCAAAGCTTCAGGTATGATTTTTGACCTTTATTCATATTTGAGCTAAAACGTAACTTTAAAACCACCTAGGAATTTTGACATTAACCTCATTATACTCTGTGCCTATAATCCTAGCATATCTTTTCAATTATTCTTATGTAAAATTCACATTAAAAGTATCTGCATGCGGAAATATGCCACATAATTGTCATTTTACTGACAATTTTTGTCACTATTTCTTTGGGACTTTAGAACTTTAAAAAAGATAGTTTATGGGCGCCTGGGTGGCTCAGTTGGTTAAGCGACTGCCTTCGGCTCAGGTCATGATCCTGGAGTCCCGGGATCGAGTCCCGCATCGGGCTCCCTACTCGGCAGGGAGTCTGCTTCTCCCTCTGACCCTCCCCCCTCTCATGTGCTCTCTCTCTCTCTCAAATAAATGAATAAATAAAATCTTTAAAAAAAAAAAAAGGTAGTTTATGCCATTTTTCTAGGAATTTGATAACATTCAATTCATGGAGCCAAAGAAAGTGCAGTGATTAAGTACACAGTCTCTGAATGCAGAATTGCGTTCAAACCCTCACCCTGTGACTCTGCCACTTGCTGTGTGACCTTGGGCAAGTAGCTTAACCTCTCCATACCTAAATGTACAAATTTGTAAAATGTGAACAGTAATACCAACCTCATAAATAAGGGAGGAAATTCATACAGGATATTGTCCACCATAGAACTAAATATAAATAAATGTTAACCTTTTTAAGGAATGTAGAAATGCCTTTTGATCTTGATTCATTGCTCGCTAATATATAAGGTTTGCTTAGAAACTGATACCATAGAGTGTAGAGAAACACTATTTTCAAATAAATTTTTTAAAGCCCTGGCTAGAGGATTATTCCACTCTTCATCTGAATTTTTGAGTATACCAAGTCAAGCAGCTGTTAAGAATGACCATGCCTAGATAAGCATTTATAACAAGTATTTTATCCCTTGTGGCAGCAGCGGGGGTGGTGGCGGCGAGGAGAGTAGTGTTGAAGATTATTTAACTTCCGAAGAATCTTTGAGATTTTATTTTGGCATTTATAGAAAGGTTATGTCAAGATATGTAATGAAATATGCCTACATATGCCTGATGAAATGCTAAAAGCTACATTGTACAAGCCGGTACGCACAGAACATGACAGATCTGTACCCAGCTCCTGACTGCTCGCTATAGAAGTCAAGAAGGAAATGCACATCGCTCTCTACCTGACTCCAGGGGATGACAACACGAAGAAGAAAAGTGTAATAGCGCTCTTTACATTAAAGAGCTTGCAATTTTCACCACACTTTTTCAGAGTCACCCACAGTTTTCGTTAGAACCTAAATAATACTCTCCTGAACTACCTACCAACATCAAATCTTAACTTCATTTTTGCCTTTTCCTGTATATCACTTTAAACAGATGACTTTTTCCATAACTTAGTATTATACGTGAAGTCTTTTGTTTTTATTATTCCAACACTGAGGGATAAAGAAAAGGACCGTGGCAAGTCCTGAATCTTCACTCCTCTTCCAGTCTGATTATTGCCCTGACCCTGCCCCCCGCCCCCTTTCTCTTCAGCTTCATGTCCTAAGAACAGTGCTTCACGGGAGGACGCCACTCTCTCTACAGTGTCTTGGTCAAAATGGAATACTTTGACTTTGTTTCTTATCCAGTCTTCCACGTCCTGCCGGAGAGGTGAAGCCGGCCTCCTCCATTGGCAGCCTTACCAAGATGACCGAGGGAGGCTGAAGGGATCTGCAGCACATCACAGCCTTCTCCCTGCCAACCTTCTAGTCCGTTTTAGCGGTGTATGTGAAAACCTCCAAAGCAAACACAGAGACAGGAAATCAAGATTCACTGAATCCTCTCTGAGGATGCATAAGACATACATGCGTTGCTCTTGAGCTTACAGAATGGAAATCGAAAGACTTTGCTTGGTTTTCAGTGATACTAGTGTTCAGATTCCTGACTCTTCTGCCCGGGGAAAATGCAAGAGACAGAGACCTCAAAAATCTAGGCTCCTTACTAATGTCTATATGTGTGTAAGAAAACATGCCTCAATAGCTGATATTCATAGACATCTCCAACATGGTGTGTGTGAGTGAAGGGAATGAAAAATTCTTTCTCTACCCTTCAAGATCTTCCACCTGGACTAAGAGTTAAATTTACGTAAGACAGGTTAATAGGAAAAAAACACCAGTTTAATTATGTGCACACAGAGGCTCAATAATGAAATCAAGACCTCAAGAAATGACCAAGGCAGGCAGTTTTTACACTTTTTAGACAAAGAGATGATAAATCTGTGAGGAATTGATAGGACAAAGAAAACTTAACTTTGGGAGCTTCAATTAGTAAGGATCTCTAAAGAGAATTTGGGCTGGGGTAGTAAATTAATGAAAAGTAACAAGTGTTGTTTATACAGCCTTTTCCACTCTAAATTTCCCATCTCTGGTGATAAGGATGTCTCTTTACCTCCTGCTATGGGGAGGGTACCTTTCATATGGGAAATTTATTTCCCGCTTTCAGGGGGACAGAGGAGGGTCTGGGCCTCCTTCTTACACAGGCTATCTCCTAAGTAACTTTTATTTAAAATAATTGATATGCTTGGGGTGCCTGGGTGGCTCAGTTGGTTAAGCATCTGACTCTTGATTTTGGCTCAGGTCATGATCTCAGGGTTGTGAGATCAAGCCCTGTGTTAGGCTCCATATGGAGCCTGCTTAGGATTCTCATTTTCCCTCTCTCTGCCCCACCGCGTCATGTGATCTCTCGCTCTTGCTTTCTCTCTCTCTCTAATAAATAATAAATCTTTAAAATAAAATGAAATAAAATCAATATGCCAAAGTGGTCCATCTTTGGGCAACCTGCCCTTGGCCCCTACATGAGTTAGCAACAGAAAATTATCCTATGAAACCAGCCATTGTGTCTTGAGAGAAGAGTAATCAAAATCTTTCTTTGAGCATATTAATGTCAAAGAACAAAAGAGTATTTGGGTATCACATAATTTCAGGCCAGATACAAATGGCTTTGAACTTCTAGTCTTCATTTCTACAAATTGAGAAAATCAGGGCAGGGTAACCCCTTCACCCTTCACTCTAGTTTTCTGACTGGTATCTGACAGGCAGCTACAGAAAAAAATACATCCACTTGCTAATCTGCTTGTTATTTTGGATGAACTCAAGTGAAAATCTTGCTTATTTTTTCATCTGTCCTCATTGAAAGACAAGACCAAAGAAAAACCTCATTTGGATTTTTTTTTTTGCATTTTCAATTTTTTTATTATGTTATGTTAATCACCATACATCATTAGTTTTTGATGTAGTGTTCCATGGATTTTTTTTTAATTAAGGTATAATTGACATAAAACATTATATTAGTTTCGATGCTAACCGATCAAAAACATTTAAAAACCATTTCCATTTGAAATAGAGGAGAGTAAACTACTACCTAGAGAATAAAACAAGTTATTGTTTCCCCTCTGGTGTCATTCCAAATCTTGCTTTTTACATACCTCTTGTTCTCTTTTAATCTTTTACCTTTCAGACATATTTTGGCATGGATGTGTCCGCAGTCGAAGATCCAGTTCAGAGGCGAGCGCTGGAAACCATGATAAAAACCTATGGCCAGACTCCTCGTCAGTTGTTCCAGTCGGCCCATGCCAGCAGACCCGGGTCCAAACTCAACCTTGAAGGAGAGCTTCCTGCCGCTGTGGGGTTGCTAGTGCAGTTTGCTTTCAGGGAAAACCGAGAACAGGTCAAAGAAATTACCTATCCGGTATGTCATTTGAATTTCAATAGAATTCAGCAAAAAACTCAACTCTGCAGATGTCAGGCCCCCTCTGAGGCTCTAGGGACACCACGATGAATATAAGGGTCCCGGCCTGAAGGTGCACTGCAGCCAATGAACCCAGACGCACACCATTAACAGTGATACCCTGTGTGTGGTCATTGCTGTTAATGAGACAAGGTGGGGCTCTGGGGAGCAGGTCAGGCGGCCAGCTCCCAGAGGGCTAGTAGCAGGGAAAGGCTGCCGGGGCTGTGGCCTAACAGGAACCTGCCCACCGGAGAAGAGAAGCCGTCCAGGACTGGAGAATGGTCTGAGCGTGGGCATGGCTATACACACGTTCATGGCAGGGCCTTGGCCAACTTCCACCAAAAGTACTGACCAGAAGTGTGAATGTTTTGGCTTACAGTTAAGGGAGAACCTTACATATGTCTTTGGCCTCCCCCGATTATAATGGTAAAAAGTATTGCCTCTTAAACTGGGAAGTAGGCATAATTTTTACTTTGAAATACAAAAATAAAGCAGGCAAACCTTAAGAGTAAAATGGATTCTAACCCTGAGCTAAATTCTTCCATCAGAAAAGCAGCAGAGGATGGAAGCCCGTGAATTATAAAATGTAAGGGTTTATGGAGAGGAATGGCAGAAAATGAAAAGGTGTGGGAAGGAGGTTGGGAAGAACCTTAGTGGGGACATAAAGCAACACATTCCCCAACTGCAGGAAACTGTGACCCATTTTAAGAGAAAATGGTTTTCATAGACCTTGTTTTGACGACTGTTTCTTAAAATAATGTTACTTAAATACAGTAAAGGTAGAACACAGAAGACATGTAAATTCTTTGTGCTCAGAGCTCACATATGTCAAATTTGCATGTTAAGCACAAACCAGAGTGATACAAGCAGTAAAATTCAAATTTAAAACATCAGTATGATAGTGTTGTTTTGCCAAAACCAGATCACCAATGTTGTGTTTCGTAGTTGAAAGCTATTCTATTCTATTCTTTTATCATGCCAAAATGATTTAAAAGCACATCCCTGAAAAGTAATAAATGCCATTTAATCTACACTATACTCAGTGCTAACTAACTTTGCAGTTGGTACGTGTAAAGATCTGAGCCGTGTGTCCGCTCACAGTGGGACCCTGGTACTGACCTGCCTCATTCCCATCTCAGGACCTTTGTGTCGACTGTTCCCTCCACCTAGGATGGCCTGTCTCCAGACGAGCCCCGTTTTGCTGTCTCATTTCTTTCAGGTCTCTGCTCAGATATCCCCTCCTCAGTTCCCTGACCCTGAATCTAAGATAGCAGCTCCAATGTTCTCAGTTCTCTCCCTCCCTCTTCAAAAGAGCTTTCAGCACCTGATGCGCATGTGTCTGTTTATTTCTTGTCTGCCCCTCATCCCAGCTGGAAGGCAACTCCATGAGGCCTGGGCTTCGTCTATATTTTCGTCGCTGTGTCTAGCAACAAGGAGCATATATTTCTATATGCTAAGTATGGGGGAAGTAAAAAAAAAATTTAAATAATTCTTGCCTACAAAGGGCTTATAATCAGGTTGCTTACTCTTTGTTTAGAATTTAAGTTAGAAGTCATTCTATATTTACTACCTTTTTAAAAAAATCATACTTTTTATTTTCCTCTGTTTTAGAGTCCTTTGTCATGGATAAAAGGCTTGAAGTGGGGGGAGTATGTAGGTTCTCCAAGTGCTCCGGTACCTGTGGTCTGTTTCAGCCAGCCCCACGGAGAAAGATTTGGTTCTCTCCAGGCTCTGCCCACCAGAGCCATCTGTGGTTTGTCCCAAAATTTCTGTCTTCTGATGACATACAGCAAAGAACAAGGTAAAAGAAAACATAATGAGAATCACTCTAGGTGTATTTTTCATGAGATTTGATGTTTCCAGCTTATCTGTGCCACTATTTTATGTGTAAGATTTGAATCCATGGTGAAAAATTGTTCAAATTTGTGGTTATTTAGTGCAAAGTAGGAATTAAACATACCACATGGGGGGGGGGAAGGGGGAGATTAGATGCAGTGCCATTTGAAATGAGAGGAGGAGTCAGAGACAAGAATAAATGGTTATGTTCACAAGATGAAAACAATATCAGTCTTCTAGAAATGGACCTTTTGAGGCTCTTGACTCCCAGAACAGGCAGAGTTATTTGGCCAGCAAAGCTAGTACCTCAGAAGGGATAGTCATGAGATTAAAACAAACAAAACAAAACAAGGAAGTCATGATAGCCTTGAAAACAGGTTTTAAAAATAGGCATGCCTGGAAAGCAATCCTTTTCTCACCCTCTGTGCACTAACTCGCTAACAACAACACATGGAAAAGTGCTGTAATTACTTTATGGTTAATGTAATTAACCATTTCGTTCAATGTAAAAGAACTCTCCCTACTTCCTAGGCCTGGGCTTGGGCACTAAAATCAATGAGGATGCTGGTCTGTTCATATCAGGTGTGTGCAGATGTGTCTAAAAGCCAGCGTGTGGACTAGATGCTTCCAGACAGTCACAATGTTTGGGTTTAACATGATCTTTGACGCACTTCACTCCTTGGGGTCCATGAGCCTTCCATCACGTACAGCTTTGCACTATAAGGGTACAGTACCCATGCCGAGCAGAGAGCACTCAAAGAAATTAAGTGTGCTGGCTGGACCACAGTTCTTTGTAGACTTACTCTTGTTTATATCAGGAATCAATGATCGCCTTTATACTTGTTAGTAGTAAGAGAGGCTGCTTATCATTTTATCTAAATTTAGTGAATTAATAGGATCAGATAAATCTGTCTAATTGTAACTACTGTAATATCAGTGTTGCATTTAGTTGTGAGGTGTGTTACAAATAATTTACTACTAATAATATTTAAAGTACCAAAATGTGTCAGTAATTTACATTTAAAAAATTAATTAGAGTGGATTGAAGTTTGTTTCTGTTGAGCAGAAGAGAAAGGGCTGGTGTTGCCGCTTGGCATGATGGGACTTAAATATGTCAAATGTAATTTTCAACCTATCTTATTTGTGCCACTATAGTCAGTGCCCTTAATAGCTGTGTTCATTCAAATTATGCTTTATTCCCTTGTAGAATGTATTTGGGGCTTGCCAGCATTTAGGTTGTGTGGGGAAGTAGTATAATACAACAGATTATAATACACAACAGTATAATACAACAGATACAATGAGTTTGCATCCCAGCTCTGATACTGTAGCTGTTTGACCTTGAGAAAATTACTTAAACCTTCTAAATCCTGGCTTTTGATCTATAAATCGGGAATAACAAAAGGATTGACCTCACAGGGTAATTTACTATAAAGATTAAATGAAATACTGTAGGGAATGATTAGCATAGTGCCTGACTCCTTCTAAGTGCTCAGTAAAGGTCCATCAGGCTGTAAGCACCCCGGCCCCCGGGACCCCGGGGACTATGCGAGCTCTCACTGCCGCACCCAGCATCTTACAGTGCACGAGAGGAGTGCTCACCCACCCCATACTGGCTTCTGAGAGCCCTGCTTGCAGAGGGGGGTCGGGTCACATGCTACAGCTGCAAGGTGCCGAGCGCTGCTTTATCAAGTAACTGTATGGTTTTGCTGAGCTATACATGCACAGAACAATGTAACTGCGGCGGTTTTGATGACCTTAAACCCTTACTTGAAAATTGTGCCTCCAAGTTGCCTGAGATGCTTTTTTTTTCCAAAGTATACTTGCCTGGGTCTCATTTGAGCCACACCATGTCAGAATCTCTGGGGCTTGAGTCCAAGCCTAGGCATGCTGGAAACACCCATTTTCGTGCAAACTCATGTTTAAGATTCACTGTCCTAGTAGGTAAAGAAGAAGTTTATTTTTCTTAAAAAAAAAAAAAAAAAAAAAAAGATGGTACATCTTGTAAGTGATGGAATGAGAAACTGGGGGCAGTTACTAGATGTACTTCATTCATTGAGCACGTGGGCTATTGAGTGCCCACTATATGCCAGGCATTACAGAATGAATTTGAGAGGCCCTGAGCCTCATAGAATGTGGTTCCTTTCCCTAGCAGCTTATATTTAGAGGAGCTTTTATTAAGTGAGTATATTCCAGTTCCTTTATTGCCAAACTGATGTCAACATTTGGTATTGTACTCAACAAAAGAAAACAAAAATCTGTGAATTACATTTTCACTGTGCTGTTGATTCTTTCAACAAGTATGTATTTGTTTCATTCCCTTATATGTGGCCTTATTTTGCTAGGTGCTGGAATAAATAAAGCCCATTCTCTCTCCTTAAGGGACTTAAGCAATGCAAATTTCAAGGACAGCACCAGTTACAGCATTTATGCTGCATTGGCCACATTCAGCATACCAACAAGGCATAGATTATGAATAGTACTGAAAAGGGATGTCAAAATGTCCAAATCTTTATCCCAACGGACGTAAAACTATGTTGTAAAAAAGAGAAAGAGGAAAGGAGCAGGACCTCGTTAAATCAAAGTCTGCTGTGCAAAGCCCTGGCAGTTGACAGGATTAAATGGCCCCTTCCCAGGACCGCTGTTGCTTCTCTAGGGTAGCAATGTTCTTTCTAGTATTGATAGTTGTCCATACTGATTTGTCAGCAGGTGGTGGCTACAAAGTTATTTAAACAGTGTCTAGTTTGTCACAGAACATGACCAGAGTAAGCTTGACTATCATTGTCTTCCATAGAAATTTCTTAACAGACATTTTAGTACTAAATCAAATAAGCCCTAACCAAAACACCACGAGTGAAAAAGAATTAGTTCCACTCTTAGAATCCCATTAGCATTAAAGGAATAAAACAAACTTAAGTCGGTCTATCTTATGAATACAAAGATGATTTGCTCTGGAAAGATACTGTGTTCTGCTATGTAAACTTCAGCTTTTAACCTGCCATTTTGGGGGGCTGTCAAATAACAGTTGAGCGGCGGCAATCTGATACTTTTATTTCTTCTTGAGGTGTGAGAAGCATGAACAGTACTGACATTCAGTGGTCAGCCATCCTGAGCTGGGGATACGCTGATAACATTTTAAGGTTGAAGAGTAAACAAAGCGAGCCTCCAATAAACTTTATACAAAGTTCACAACAATATCAGGTAAACATTTTTACGAAGTACTTTATCATAATAATTAAGTGTAATGCTCTAGAAAGGAGTCAGACTGATAGCAGCTAGTCTTTAATATTCTGCAGTTAATCCAGTCCAGAAGTTTATGACACTGGACTTAGGCCTTGTTTACAGTGCTCAGACTTCCTGACTATTTCTATTCTGTGTCCCCAAAATTTGTCTTCTCCACAGTATCTCACTGAGACGGTATTATAATCATCTAGTCAGCATCAGCGATTGGCACAGTGTTGGAACAAAATCAACACTGCTTTCTTCTCAGTGTTCACGTGCCTTTTGTCACTGTGTCATTTTCTATAACCAGAGTGCCATCCTCTGTACCTGGTTTTTGCTAAATAGACTGGGTGTGTAGGCATCACAATGGGTTGAAAGAGCATCGGGCCCAACTAAAGCCCTCAGATCTGTGTTAGTGTCTAGGCTTTATTATTTACTCTGTAGCCTTTGGCGAGCACCTTAACCTTTCCAAACTTGAGGTTCTTTCCACCTCTTTGAAACTGAGGTAATCATACTCCCTACTACTCTCTCCTAAAGCTGTTGTAAAAATGTTTCCAATTGTATATATACCGTATATATACTATACACACACACACACACACACACACACTATATATATACACACACACAATAATGCCACAACTCTTTCCTGTACTAAATTGTATGTTAAACCCTCTTTCTGTGACTGTCTTTCTTTCCATGGGAAATTCTTTTGCCATTTCCTGACTCCCATTGCCTACATAACATCTCCTGCCTATTCATGTGCCCTAACATTTCCCCATTCCCTGAGCACGTTAGAAATGGAGTAAGTTGCTACTTGTGGGGATTTTTAGCAGTGAAAGAAAGGAAGGCAATGACTTATTCGCTTAACTCTGAACGTACCTGAAAAAAATGGTTATCACCTTTTGTTATCTGGTTATCAATAAACTAACAAAAGTAAGCAGCATAAGGACATTGGAAAACAACCTTATTAGAAATTTTAATAAGGATTTGAGCATTGCAGGGGCGCCTGGGTGGCTCAGTCGTTAAGCGTCTGCCTTCGGCTCAGGTCATGATCCCAGGGTCCTGGGATTGAGCCCCACGTCAGGCTCCCTGCTCGGCGGGAAGCCTGCTTCTCCCTCTCCCACTCCCCCTGCTTGTGTTCCCTCTCTCGCCGTGTCTCTCTCTGTCAAATAAATAAAATCTTTAAAAAAAAAAAAACTTGAGCATTGCAAAATTACTTCTATCATGTAAAGTTTGGTACACAAGCATCATTAAAAGTGAAAGAACACTGTCATAAGTCCTTTTCGCAAAACAGGATTGTCCAGATTCTTTTAGCAAAATACTCTGTGATAAAGAACTTCCGCTCAAATGACTGCCTGGATAAGAGCACCCTATTCCATTTTCATCCTTAGAAATATATTGTCCACTCAGTAGTTCTGTAGTTTGAGAAAACTCATCCAGGATGTTATCATATTGAGGACCCACACTCAGATCTCACTTCTACGATCATGGTCTCATCATTAGAGATTAGAGTGCTGCCGTCTCTTTGCCTTCGCCTTCTGACTGATCTCATAATCGTGAAACCTAGTCCTCTGTCAGTTTTGTTCTCTTTTCTATTATCAGTAGAACATGAAAAATTCTGAATTCCCAGTTGTGTTCAATGAAAGCTAAAAGCAGAGTACTAAGCAGTGTCTCCAGTCTTCCTTTATATTTTCTTGAAAGATGATACCACTCTTTGGACAGTACAATCAGAAAACCAAAAGATGACAGTTTATTTTACAGATTACATTATCCTTCCAGGAGATCCATCATTCTGCATTTTCCTGTTTGTTTTGCTCTAGCAGAGTTGGGAATAATTGTTGAGTAGTCATGAAATAATTCCTACAGTGATGAAACAGCAAAATGTTTTGAGACAGAGGGAAGATGAAATTATTAAAACCCTGTAATGTAACTTAGGTTTATGAAAGGGTTCGGTAGACCCATATGGTAATTGCAAGACTGAGTTTTATTCTATATATAAAAATATATATATATTTTTTTTCTCTTTGTTCTTTGGAAGACCTCTAAGAAAGAATAGAAGTCATGAAATAGTAATCCTTACAAATAGTTAGAACTATTCAAGAAAGAAATTCAAAAAATGAAATTAGGTCCAGCAGACTCGGGTGATGTATCAAAAGTTAAGAAGAGCCAAGATGAAAGCAAGTAATTTTTTAGGTAGCAGACACTTGAGGGGAAGAAGCCAGCAAAAGACAGCTTGAAATTCTGAGAGCAAGGACAGGGTTCTGAGGAACTCGGGGTATGGTGTCAGGCTGCCCTGAAAAGCAGAGGGGCTTCCTCCTTTAAATCAGGAGAAGCACCGAGACGCTTGAGGCACAAAGGAAGGAAGGGGCTCAGATCTGTGGCTGATGACCTCTGTCTGCTTAGCACAGTGCAGCATGAGGGGAGCGCGGGCTGTGGGACAGGTGGGACTGGAGAAGGGGCCCATGGGAGCTGAGGCGCTGGGGACCGGCGCTGGGGATCAGCTGGTGCCCAGAGCCAGAGGAAGACTTACTGGGCCAGAGAGTTGAGTGGCCTTGAATAGCACTTCCATGGTTAGGACTGAAGGGATTACAATCCCAAAGGAATAACCTGAGATTTTTTTCCCCACACTTATCTTTCCTTCTTCTCCTATTTAACCATCTTTAGAACTGTTAGAAGCAATACCTGTCTCTTTGTATGTACCCCAATTCCCCACCAAAAGCAGAAAAAGGCAAAAAAATTAAAAATCAGGGAAATGTGTGAAACCACATACACATGCACTTTACACACACACTCAACCTTGGATCTAGTCAATCCTGGATCATTTTGTTTAAATTTCTAAGGAACAAGTGGCCGTGTGTGTGTGTGTGTGTGTACAGAAAAATGTAAAATCATAGATGATGATGATGTAATACATTTTAACTCGGAAACAGCCTTTAGACATCTGGCTTAACGTTACAGAGTATTATTATATCTTGTACATTTTTAATCGGTTCAAGTAGAATGTTTATTACATTTTGTGGCTGTATGTCTTTTAAATAACCATCAGGGAAGTAGAAGCACTTCTCAAGCTTTCTGAACACGACGGTCTTTGGTTTGTCCTGTCTCACAGGTCACGACTTGTGCCTGGGTGCCTGACAGTTGCCACCTGTTCGCTGGGAGCAAGTGTGGGGTCATCACGGCCTACGCCAACAGGTTTACCAGCAGCACGGTAGGTCCTGGGCACACTTCTTGGGTGGTTTAGGGTTTTCGTGTTCATGAGAAGAAGAAAAGGCTCCTGAAGTATAATTCATTGGTACAAGAGTAACTGAAAATGTTTGTGCTTCAATTTTTTGTTCTTTAATCTTTTTTTTCACATAAGCTCTTAAAATGTAAAAGGTCACATATCTGACTCTTTAGTTTTAGGTTTACTAGGATCATGAAAATTTTTGAAAATAATTATAACAGTCCTATCTTTTGGTGTCAAAGATGTAATATTTTGAGTCATGATCTGTTTTGTATTTAGACTTTTTCATGACATTGTGATACTTGTTTGCCTGTGTTCTTGGTGTCGGCCTGAATGCTTAGGAGTACACTGCAAGATTCTGTAAAATTTGGAAGCTGAGAACACCTAATATTTAACCTTCTTACAGTCTCTGGACTGTAGCAAAATCCAAGTAGCCCATCTTGATTTCCACCACTTACTGGAAGAAATTTATTTTAGCCATTTGCTGAATTTCCAGGATTTGAAAATAAAATTATAAAACAGTCTAGTGAAGAAAAGACATATTATGCAATACTTCTCTTAATTTACTGTTGTTCCTTTCTTGAATCAACTCTCTGTGGTGCTGTTGAGGATAAGTGGCAAATTTAGGGTGATAATTATCCTTTTCTTCTAGAACTGAGATAATTATCATTTTATTCTAGACTTTTCTTTTGCTTCTGCCCCCCCCATTACAGTTTTCTCCATTATATCATTAAATATGTTCTACTGGATGAAACCAGTCTTCCTAGCATGGGGTGATGCTAGGTTCCTCTTACTTTTCTGTCCAAGTTTACTCCCTTTTAAACTCTTATTAAAGTTCTTTCCCATGATCCTTGGGGTATAAATGTGACCATAGTATTGTTTCCGTCTCTTAACCTAAGATCCCATTAAAATGTTTTAAACAGTTGTAATATGATCCAGCCAGCATTTTGGGAAGCCCACTGTAGGGTATGAGACTGGAGCAAGGGTGCCAGCTAGGAGGCCACCGCAGTGGCTCAGGTGGGCTTTGGTGCAGGGCTCTTCGCAGGAGACAAGCACGTACAGGTTACTGCAGGACACTGATGTGTGTGCTCTGAGAATGAAGAGCACAGAGTGGGGACCAGATGTCAGAAAGCCTGGAATGTCTTCTAAAAGTGATAAATAGTTGCTCTTGAGTCATTTTTTTCCACTAATTAAATAGTATGACCACCTCATCTTCATATAAGTGAACACCTATATTTCCATTCTCTGAATCGGTGGTGGCCAGAGAGTATATATAAGGTTTATCTGAGGTGGTAGTATGTCATCCAAGAGCAATTTTTTTAGAAGATTTATTTATTTATTTTAGAGAGAGAGAGTGAGTGGGGGGAGGGGCAGAGGGAGATAATCTTCAAGCAGACTCCCCGCAGAGCATGGAGCTGGACACGGTACTCGAGCTCATGACCCATGAGATCATGACCTGAGCCGAAACTAAGAGTTGGACACTTAACCGACTGAGCCACCCAGGCGCCCCTCAAGAGCATTTTTAAATGAAGTAGTCCATGGTTCCTATTTTGTCCATGGAAATTGTTTTCCGACCTGTCAGGGAATTTAGTAACGCTAACTCTTACAATCATTTTAAAGTATAAGATCTGTAAAGCTATCAACAACCACTATAGGGTTCCTATGCTGTGTTTACCCTATAAATAATATTCTTGATCATGGAGTAAAAAAAAAACACCCACACATGACGTGTGTGTGTGTGTGACTAAAGCATCAAATTGCTGACAAGCTAATAGGGAATTCCCAGGCCAGAGAGGTAAATAAGCAGGGGGGGCTCTCACCTGGAGGGTATTTGTCAGTCCTGGAGTACTGACACTGTCCTTGGACAGCTCTTGTGAGAGGAACAGATAACAATACCCAGGGACTGAGCAAGCTGGAGAGTCCCCAGGAGGCCCTTCTCCAAAGGCTGGTCCCTGAAGGACTACACCCGAAGAGTGAGGATGAGTCCAGTCAGGCCACCTCTTGTATGGAATTACAGCCTGGGTTGTCCCGATCTCAAGACTTGACTTTGGCTTGGGTGTCCGTAGACTGGTATGGGGGTCCAGGTCGTCCAGCAGAAACAAGGAAGATATCTGCATACTATTTCACAAGTAGAGGAATTCCTCCAAATAATTATTTTATTTTCATTTTTTTAATGATTGATTTATTTATTTTAGAGAGAGAGAGAGCTTGCGAGCAGGGGGAGGGGCAGAGAGAGAGACAAAGAAGCAGACTCTCCGCTTAGTGGGTAGTCAGAGGCTTAACTGACTGAGCCCCCCAGGCACCCCCAAATAATTTTTTTAAATGTAGTAACAAATACACAAAACCAGGCACACAAATTTACACGTAAGAAAATGAATATGTGAAAAAGTTAAATTTGGTTATAATAAAAGAAATGCAATTTAAAGCAACCTTGATTGACATTTAGAAGTTGGGAAATTTTCAGAGACTTAGAATATGAAGTGAGTCACAAACTCAAGTGCTGCAGAGCTCAGGCAGAAAAAGAAGGGGCTCGGGCCTTTTCCATCAGGGAGTTCCTTGGTCCCAGGTACCCTGAAGCACGGTCTGAAAGGGTTCTGGTCTTGGGCCTTTGGCTTGCAGACGCCTGGCCTTGTGGGGGTGGGTCACAGTCAAGGAGAGATAGCAGGGGCTCAGACCTGGGACTCTGGGCCTTGTGAAAGCACATCTCCTCTCTGTGATTGTGTGTGGTTGAGCGTCACGTGTCCTAGCTAAACAGAACCAACTGCCGCACGGCTGAAGCCAGTTGTTCCAAGAAAGAACGTGAGCTGGTATTGCCTGGTCATTTGATCCTTTTAGTGTAAAATATGTATTTTTATGTGACTAAAACCCTGGACTATATAGCACTTAAAATGGATGAGCGGCAGCTAATATATCAACACAGATATATTTCTGCAGTGGTGGTGAACAAAAAGGCAAGATGCAAAAGATACCTGAAGAATAATAGCACATATAGAAAGTGATTTGTCAGCATGAAAAATCATACAATATGTTGTTTATGGTTATGGCAACATATAGTAGAACATATGTTCTACGTACGTGGGAAACAAATACAAAATTCAGGATGGTAGTAATTTCTGACAAGAGAGGAAATAGAACAGTACACAAACTGGGTAATGTTTAATTTTTTTCTCTGTTTAAAAAGTCAATCATATAAAATATTAGGATTAGTTTAACTGAGTGGTCACTATACAGCTTCTTTTTTTTTTTTTTTTTTTTTAAAGATTTTATTTATTTATTTGAGACAGAGAGAATGAGATACAGAGAGCATGAAAGGGAGGAGGGTCAGAGGGAGAAGCAGACTCCCTGCCGAGCAGGGAGCCCGATGCGGGACTCGATCCCAGGACTCCAGGATCATGACCTGAGCCGAAGGCAGTCGCTTAACCAACTGAGCCACCCAGGCGCCCACTATACAGCTTCTTATTATTCTTATTCTTTCTACTTTTCTATATCCTTTGGAGTGGAAATATTGAAATACTTTAAGACAATAAATAGCTTAGTCTAATGAAAACAAGAGTCAAACCTTGTATAGACATCTGGCGTCTGTGAGCCCACGTGGCCCTTGGAACACCGGTTTGCAACCTCTCATTGAGAAAACCAATCTGTAACTATGGACAGGTAATGTCACTCTTGGTGGCATCATGACTTGGTACAATGCCTTTGGAAAGTATACTATAAAATTATTAGTATTCACTGACCCACTAGTAGGATTCTGAAAATTTATTCTAAAGAAATAATTCAGAAGAACTAAACTTTTACACATGAAGGATTTAATTATGGCATCTATAATTTGGAAAATACTAGAAACAATTTTAAATGTCTATCTGTAAAAATGCTCAAGTAAATTATGGTATATCAACTGTATAGAATATTATAACACCATTAAAATCGTCTTGAAGACAATGTCAAAAATAGAAAATGCTTATAGGAGAATGTTTAAACACAAAATATAAAATTACATGGATGGCAGTTATCATAACTATAAAAATATTTGTATGTATTTGGACCAAGATTGGACAAGAAGACAAAAAATGAAAAAGCATTTTAATTCTTGAAATTATGGACAATTAAACATGTTTTAATGTTTAATTAGTTTTACTCTTTAGGAAAGAGTTGAACTGCAATGGATTAAAACATGCTATGCTTGAGAAGAATGTTTGAGTCCCTTGAGTTTTTCTTATTTTTGAGACACAGTACTAGGAAAACTTTTGTCATGCTTTTTATCTTGTACTTCACTGACTTTTTTCAATTTCAGCCCTCAGAGATAGAAATGGAGTCTCAGATACATCTGTACGGGCACACAGAAGAGATAACCAGCTTATTTGTTTGCAAACCCTACAGTATAATGATAAGTGTGAGCAGAGATGGAACCTGCATCATATGGGATTTAAACAGGTACAGAAGAAGGTCTCCCACTCAAACACTGCCTCCTTTATGTTTCAGTTCTTCCTGTGTGAAACAGATGCACTAAAATAAGATCTTTACATTATGATCATTTTAAGCATGAAATACAAACTTTACTTTGTAATCATACTGAAATCAAAAGATCCGTTAGGAATACAGTGGGGAATGCCTTATGAATAATAGGTCCAGACACTGAGGGAAGGAATTATACCAGAGAATCTAAATATACTTAATGATCAGCTGCAAATTTGTCTTTGGTCTTTCAGGCTGTGCTATGTACAGAGCCTGGCGGGACACAAAAGCCCAGTCACAGCCGTCTCTGCTAGCGAAACCACCGGTGACATCGCCACTGTGTGTGATTCGGGTGAGCGAGCCCAGAACCAAAGCAGAGTCATTAGCTGGCTCCCGTGTAGGTTAAGCTGATGGATTCCGTCTCTCAGGTCCCTAACCTCATCTAAGTACTGTAGTAATAGCGTATTTGTGTGTTAAAATACAGTAAGGTCCAAGAGCGAGTTCACCAATTTAGGGACCAACTTACGCAAAAGTTAGTATTGTCATAATTTAACTTTTTCTGATATATGAAAGATTGCATTTGGGCACATGTAAGTTAAGCAAGTTATTATTACATAATTATCTGAG
Source organism: Neomonachus schauinslandi (assembly GCF_002201575.2). NCBI lineage: Eukaryota > Metazoa > Chordata > Mammalia > Carnivora > Phocidae > Neomonachus > Neomonachus schauinslandi. Next base: position 81,453,350 of record NC_058408.1, read on the forward strand.
TTTCTTGGCTTTTGTTTCTCTCTCTTTTTTTTTTTTTTGGCTTCTGCTTTTTAACTACTAACTTTACTACCTTCCCCGTAACATAAGTGCAAAGCATCAGCCAATGATCAGCTTTGAATATATATATCTTCCAGTCCCTGAGTGAGAACAGTACTATACTATAATAAATGGAGGTATAATTTGCCTTGAAATTTACATGACAGAGTTATCTCTCCTCATCAGAGGTTATGTTTTTAGGTTTTGTTTTTTCAAGTAGTACATATTTAAAAACTTGACGCATCCAGCAGGAAAGAACAGTTGGAAAATTCATAAATTTTCTGTTTGCATTTCTATTCTTAAGGATCTTAACATCGAAGGAATCCTTTGAAAAATTCTCTCTTTCTGCCCACTCAGTATAGATTATCTTTGACGTATCTATAGTGAGTGGTCCTCTATCCTTTGCTTGCATGTTTTATATTGTTTGGTTTTTTTCTCACACCAACAGTTCTCCAATCCTATGACACCATCTGGGTGCTCAACAATGCGATTTGGTTCTGACATTAACTACTTAAAGTTAGCAAATTTGGGAGTTCCCAACCCCCGACCAAGTTCACAGAACTTAGTCAAACATTATACTTAACTACAGTAGTTTATTACAAAGGATAGAAATGAACAGCCAGGGGCGCCTGGGTGGCTCAGTTGGTTGAGTGTCAACTCTTGATTTCGGCCTAGGTCATGATCTCAGGATTGTGAGATCAAGCCCCACTTCAGGCTCGGGCTGGGGAGGCCTCCTTTAGATTCTTTCTCTCCTTCTCCTTCTACTCTTCCCCCTACCTCACTCTTGCTCTCTCTCTAAAAAAAAAAAAGAATGAGCAGCCAGCTGAAGAGGTATATAGGGGGAAATCCAGAGGGCCTGTCTGGGTGGAGTCAGAGTGCACCTCCCTCCTGGCACATGAATGTGCTCACCAGCTCGGGAGCCTCCTAGCCCTGTTACTTAGGGATTTTTCTGAGGTTTCCTTCTGTAGGCACGGTTGATTGAATCAGTGGCTGTGGCACTTGAGCTCAATCTTCAGCCTCTCTCTGTCCCCAGAGGTGGGGAGGTACTGTAAATCCTAACCTCCTAACCTCATGGCGGGTTTGTCTGGTAACAGGCCCCCATCCTGAAGCTATCTAGGGCCTACCGCCTAGGAGTCAGCTTGTTAGCAGACAAAAAGACAGTAAATTACAAGGGTTTTCAGAAGCTCTATGCCAGGGACCTGGGACAAAGACCAAATATTTATTTTTTATTATACTACAGCTATCTCTTGGAGTTTTATTGTTGATTTTATAAAACATTCATTAATTCTTATATTCCGGAGAAGTAATGTCTTCAGTCATGCTTTAAAGGTATCAGGTATGAAGCATTTGCCAATCTTAACATCCAGTTATAAAATAATGCCATGGAAACATTTTTATTTCCTAATTGTCATAACTAAGGGGAAAGATTTTGAACCGTTGACTTTGATAATACAAGTGTGGGTAGATGATTGATGACTTTTGCTAATTGTTCTCCCTTGATTTGTACATTAGCAGCTTTTAGTATGTCATACCAAAGGGGAATCTGGGGGAATAATATAATGATTATTTATATAGTGTTCTCTACTTTCTTGTTTTGGCAACATTTGAAAGTTAGGACTGATCCTTAGGGAGCTGAATTTTATAAAGTTAATTACTTTCCTGCTGCCAGTAGTGATTTATATCTGTGATGTTATATCAGCCAGTCTTAAGGGAACAAGAAACAAAATTACTTTTGCTGCAATTACTAACTGGCTAGTAGGGTATTCAGGTGTCCCTGGGGAGTGAACAGCATAATAGAGTAATGGCTAGAACTTTTTTTTCCAGTATGAACAAAAAGGCCTTCTCCACTTTTTTAAGGCCTCTTGGTACATATACAAGAGAAGTCATAAGAATTTGGTATATAGAGAACATAATAAAAATAATGATTTTTTTAAAGAGAGGCCAAATTTATGTTTAGTGACCCAAACTAGAGTTTATCCTCCTAGTCTTAGAGTCCAAGAAGGAAGGAAAGTTATCAGATTTAGCCTATCAAACATCTTGACCCATTAGTGAGTACCATCCAGGTAATTTTAAAATCAAAATTTAAATAAAACATATGTATGTTTATGTATATATGTTATATGTGTGTGTATGCACGTATATACACATTACACATACGTATATAAAATTTCTGTGTTGGGGCTGAAGTTACACTGACGAGCTCTTTCCTCTTGATCATAATTTGCCAGTCCTTATGAGATGTGGTTTTTATAATGATAAGATGTGAAATTTATTAAACTATGTAAATATTATAATAGATGTTTTCTGTATTTTTTAAAAATCATTCTGCCACTGGATCAAAATATATGCCTTTTAACTAGGGTTCATAGCCTGGTCATGTGTTGCCAATGGCATTATAAATTTAATATAATATTATGAAATTTGGGGTGGGCAGTGATTCTCCAATTTATTTTAATTTCAGTGAAGATGTATAGGAAGAATAAATATTTTTTTTCAGGAATGCCCAACTTTCTGACTTTTAGTTGACATGCTAAATTATACATGAAAGTAATCTGGTCTTGAGTGAAGGCCTCAGTTTTGATATTTGTAGTATCATGAGTAGTTACTTGGTTTTGTGGTAGCCCGAGGTGCTGGGTAATCTGCTAGGGTGATTCTTTGCCTATTGAGTTCTGTACCATATTTCAGAGAGTCAAGGCCCACATTTACATTTTTGGTTTTGAAGGACTGAGCCTGCAGTAGCTATCGATTACAGGTAATGATCAACCCCTACATCAATATCTTTGATAAGCCTTCTAAACTTACTAGCACACATCTGGCTGCTTTATAAATTTTTAAAATACTTTATCAAGTATTAAATTCAAAAGAAAGAGTGAAATATCTACTTATGGAAAAGAGGAGTTTATCGTCTACAATTGTATTTCTTTAGTATATTGAACTCCTACCTACTGATGTTTTATTTAGGTAATCTCTCCTAATCGGTGGGAAATCTTAAGTAAAACACTGGGCATTTGTTAACCTTCTTTTCTCTACGTATGTGGTAAATATGTTTAACGTTATAGTTGCTATCTGAACCATTTTAAAGTATACGATGCAGTGGCAGCCCCACACCCACAATGTGGTGCAACCACTATTTCAAAAACTTTTTCATCACCCTAAGCTGAAACTCCGTAACCATAACTCTATTCCTCCTTGCCCCAAAACTTCTGGTAACCACTATTCTACTTCCGCTCACTATGAATTTGCCTATTTCTAGATATTTTATCTAAGTGGAATCATACAATCTGTGTCCTTTTATGTCTTTTTAATGTCCTTTTATTTCCCTCAGCATCATGTTAAGGCTCATCCGTGTTGCAGCATGTTGCAGAACTTCATTACTTTCCATGACTGAGTAATACCCCATTGTACACATCTACCTCCCTTCTGTTGTTGGATGTTTGGTTGTTTCCACTTCTTGGCTATTGTGACTAATGCTGCAACACAGAAGGCATTTGGGTTTGTGATATTTGAAGGTCTTCAGCGTATCTTGACATAAAAAAGTATTTGCACAGTTTGTTTCTTTGCTATAAAATAGGAAATCTATGCAATCTTTTCATTGCCTTAATAAAGGAGAGAGTTAAAGTCTGCACTTTTTAGTTCTAATGGAGAGATAAAATTAAGTGGAGTAACATTATGGCTCCCAAACTTTACCGTGCCTCTTAACCTGTCTTTATCAGCTTGAGAATGTTTCTCCAAAGAAGGCTAGACACATCATCATGAGGCCCCAAATATAGAAGATGGCAAGCAGTTACTGTTTCTCCCACCCCCTGGAAAACTCCAGAAAGTTTAGTTACTCATGGTCTTTGAAAAGAAAAAAATTAGTCTAGTAAGTCACTGACCTACAAGATTCAATCTTAGGCACTCTGAGGAATTAGATATCTTTTTTTTTTTTCTTTAAGAAATACCTTTAACTGAGCTAATCTTTATTATAACTTTTTTTTCTTCAAAAGTCACATAAGTCACTTCTTACAGATGGTTTCACAGAATATTTTCATCTGTTTTTGCAGATTGTTTAACTTTCTAGGTACCTTCAAATTCAGCCTTGGTAGTTCATTTGCTAAAATATGATTACACAAAGATACATGATTAATTTACCTTGTTGCTCTATATTTCTAAATTAATCTGTTTATTTTTATTTTTCCACTGGTCCTTGTCTCTAGATAAATATGCAGAGCCCTTTGTGACTTATTATGTAGTAATTTTATTTATACAGCTTCAGTCATGAGCTGCCTGTAAATTTTATCACTCAAACAAATGAGCTCGGTGCACGGGTTGCCCTGCTGGGACCCAGGGTTGTGGGCTCTGACGTACCCACGCTCTGGTGACCTGTGGGACAATTTGGGTGTTTTAGCTGGTGGAGGCAGCGACCTCAGACTCTGGACAGTGAACGGGGACCTCGTTGGACATGTCCACTGCAGGGAGATCATCTGTTCTGTTGCCTTCTCTAACCAGCCTGAGGGAGTATCTATCAATGTGATTGCCGGGGGATTAGAGAATGGAATTGTAAGGTAAGAAGAGTTGAGATTCCCTTTGTTTGCTCTTATTCATAAGGACACAGCAATTGCAAAAATTAGCTTTAAATATCTAGGCATGTTCATATTTAATATTTAGAGATTTAAAATCACCTTCAGATATAGGTTCTTCACTGATTCCTGTTTTATTTTTAAGTAATAAACTTAGCTTTTGTGTGGTTTTGAAATTGTATATTGTCTATTAATTGTTTAAAAGATTAACAATATGAAAATTTACCAAGTTTTCTTACTCCCACATCCACCCCCTACAAACTTCCCAGAAGTAGCTACTGTTAATTGTTTATTGTGTTTATTGTTTATTGTGTTTCCTTCCAGATGATTTTTAACAAATTATAGGTTTTTTTTAGTGAAGGAAATTTTAGTTTGCATAATTAGATGATGACTTTTTCCCTCTCTAGGTTGTGGAGTACATGGGACCTAAAGCCTGTGCGGGAAATCACATTTCCTAAATCAAATAAGCCAATTGTAAGGTAAACCACCCCCGGATTCTTCATAATATACTTTGTAACTCTATTTTTGTTAGAGAGAGATTAAAGCACACAGACTGTGAACTATGCTATGAGAGTCCTAAACAGCAAGGAGACACAGTCCATGTCTTTCTGGAGCTTAATTTCTGAGTCAGGAGCTCCGAGTCTAATAGAAGGCATCCTGGGAGAGTGCCCAGGGAAGTTTTTGAATTGTAGAAACTGTATTTTTTTCCTTCCTTATTAAAAATACCGTAATGGTGTGATTGAAAGCTGCAGGAGTGTGCTTGAAAAGATTGATAAACAACCAGTTACCCTTTGTTCCACCAACAAATTTGACTTTAAAAATCAATCGGAAATAAGTGATTCAAATTATACTTTATTAAATTTATTTTCAATGCACTAAATTTAAATTTTAACAAACTCCAATTATTTATTTATTAACATTACATTTTTACCTTTTCCTTTTTCAGGGAAATAAAGTATCTCCCTATAATCATCATTTATTTCTATAAAGAGAAAATGTAGCACGGTTATATTATCTAAACTTTCCTATGCTCAAGTATTTGTTAAGTAATAAGAGCATAAACAAGGTGGTAAAAGAAAATATATAAAGAAGGAATGGAATGTACTGATCTCTCTGATCTGATTTTATTCTGTATCACCTAGTTAGAATGAGCTTCACGAAGTTGCCCGCAGAGCAATTAAACTATATTAGAATTACCGCAGAAACCAGTGAGTTGTAAGCTGCCATTTTATTGGTCTCTCTGCTCCAGTAAAGATATCTTAGCTTCTTTACACTAATTTCTATATGATCACCAATATGCTAATGCAATTTGAAGAGATAATGTACACATGGGATTTCTTTTGACAGCCTTACATTTTCCTGTGACGGCCACCATCTGTACACAGCGAATAGTGACGGGACCGTGATTGCCTGGTGTCGGAAGGACCAGCAGCGCTTGAAACAGCCAATGTTCTATTCCTTCCTTAGCAGCTATGCAGCTGGATGAATGAGAGAGAACCTCGCTTCTCCAAAGCACTTTAGCTCCAAACTAGATTTGTTGACCTCACCAGTTTTAGGAGGTTGAACTTGAAGAAATGGATGACCAAACAAATCATCCAAATAATGACCAACTCTCTTCATCTGCAGAACATTCTGCAGCCTCACAAGGTCCTGAGAGAACAGTTTTGTTCTAATTTAGTGATAATCTAGAGGGTTGTGTATGTTCTAACCAACAAGATATAAGTCTTACGTGATAAATTAAAATCGTATTCTTTAAGTGTTTACCCACAGGGGTCTTCAAAAGAAAGGATTAGGGTCTCTCCTTTTTTCTATTATGCCAAAAGGACCAGTAGAATTTAAATTGGTTAGCTAATTGTTTATATAAAATTCTCTAAAAATTATATTTAAAAAGTTTTATGCCAAGATAATCCACCCTCCCCACACAAACACACACACAAAGTAAAGAAGAGGATCAGAAATTAGAACTTGCAAAGTGCTTTCTCTGAGAAGTAGATTATTCAGTAGGTGCCTCTGCACCATTTTATGGAATATCTGAATACTAAAAACAAACTACTAATGAATCTCGATGGTAGGCAGTTTTTTCCCAGTTGCCTTCTTAGCTCAAAGAGGAACCAGAATTTTTTTTTTTTAAAGATTTTTTTTATTTATTTATTTGAGACAGAATGAGATACAGAGAGCATGAGAGGGAGGAGGGTCAGAGGGAGAAGCAGACTCCCTGCCAAGCAGGGAGCCCGATGCGGGACTCGATCCCGGGACTCCAGGATCATGACCTGAGCCGAAGGCAGTTGCTTAACCAACTGAGCCACCCAGGCGCCCGAGGAACCAGAATTTTTTGACAGCCACAAACACACATTTGATTTCAGATACATTCTGTTTTTTCGTAAAAATCCTGTTTAAAATCCGTAACACTAGATATTGAATATCCTTACTTAGTTGAGTCACTAAGATTTAAACACAATAATAATTACTTTAATATCTACCATTTACAGAGCACTGAATACTTAACAATTTGCAATAGAAAGCCTCCACTCTGCAGAAAGAGGGCACAGGTATTAAGAGTCCGTTCTAGATAAGACATTTAATCTAAGGTGCAGGGTGTGTTTTCTTGCGCAAAACAGAATTACAAAAGAAATGAGACAGCTTACTTCGTTTCCAACAAGATGCAGAGTAATTCTTATAGGAAACTGTGTGCACTCTGTTTCTGCTAATCTGTACTACCTGAGAACTCTAGGAACAACAGAAAAATCTAAGTATACGCCACAGAAAACTTGCACACCATAAAGACAGCATTCCTAAAAATCTCTACCATAGTCTGTCTCTACCATTATGGCTCTATTTTGACTTGGGGCGCTGCTTTTTTGGCTTTGACAACACTGTAAAATAGTAAGATGTTACCACGGGATAAACATATGTATTCCTGCATAAGAAAAACTTGCGTGTTTGTTATGGAAATTCAGTTCATACGGTGTTTACAGAACTACTTTTGTAACTTCCAGACTTTCTAAAACATTCTGCTTAAAAACCGTATAAAACACAATTCCAACGTCTCTGCTGTGGAGATGCGGGAAAGAGGAAGCAAGCGGCCCCGTGTGCTTGTCACTGGGACAGCATATGTCCATAAGAACGCTTCACAGGCCGCACTTAGATCATCATTTGCACAGACCAGCTTGGAACTCTGAGGTCCAGATAGGTGCAGAGATGAGATGATTCCTATTCACGTTGAAGTGATTTGCTTTGTTTAAGAAAAAAAAAAAAATTGCAGCTATTGTCTGGCTTTCGTTTTTTCTACCAAGAACATGGAATTATTCCCCTATTAGAATAGGGTTGCTACTCAGTCTTCTTTGTCTTTTTAAGGCTGAATGCCATCATTTATTTAAAGAGAAAATATGCAAAATAACTGGTCTTGTTAAGAGTGCAATATTATATTTTTATGTAAAAATAAAAATTAATTTGGGGGGATTATTTATTCAGCATGAAACTTAATATGTATATGTTTGAAACACTTCATAATGTGCATGTTGTAGTAAACGTTGCTGTAAAATATCACAAGCTCTGTTATCTTTGTATACACTGCCACTTCAAATTGGGAATAAATTTCATAAAAATAGATATAAAGACCTATTCTTTATACAATTTAAATATTTATGACCAGAGCTCAGATTGGTGGCTTTTTTGCTTTGTAACCCAGATAGGTTCTCTCTTTAGCTCCCCTATACATTGATGTCACTAAGAAAAGATAACTTTCATTTCTTAATTATATTTTTAAAGATTTTATTTATTTATTTATTTATTTATTTATTTATTTATTTATTTATTTATTTATTT